>NC_133129.1:18901180-19015121 GCF_048418815.1 Hemitrygon akajei | reverse complement strand
GGTTCAGAAGGGGTCAGTAGGATATTATCTTAAGGATGGGGTGTTGATGATAGGGTGGAGGCCACCTACTGTGCCTGCAAGTGAAGATTAGACCATTGAACATCAAGTTGTGGTTCCGAAAGCTTCCAGGGCTGAGATTTTAAACATGGCTCATAGTATACCTTTAGGTGGACACTCTGGAGTGAGAAAGATAGTGAACAGGATTATGAAGGAATTCTACTGGCCTAATTTAAGAAAGGATGTTGTGAATTTTTGACGGACTTGCCATACCTGCCAGGTTGTGGGAAAACCTAACCAGGTTATTCAAGTAGCACCACTTAAACCAATACCTGCTTTTGGTGAACCTTTTTCTAGGGTCATAGTGGATTGTGTTGGCCCATTGCCAAGGACTGCAGCTGGCTATGAGTATCTGTAACAATCACGTGTGCTGTGTCTAGGTTCCCTGAAGCGGGGCCTCTCAGAAATATCAGGGCCAAGACTGTGGGAAAGGCACTCATCAAGGTTTTCACACTGGTAGGTCTGCCCAAAGAAATTCAATCTGACCAGGGTAGGAACTTTACTTCCAGAACATTCCAGGGGATAGTTAGAGAACTGGGGGCTAAGCACATTGTGTCATCTGCATATCACCCAGAGTCCCAGGAAGCCTTGGAATGGTTCCAGTCTACTCTTAAGACCATGATTTAAACATATTGTGTGGAAAATGGTAAAAACTGGGATGAAGGAGTTCACTTACTTCTATTTACTGTTAGAGATTCGATTCAAGAATCATTGGGGTTCAGACCGTTTGAACTTGTTTTGGTCAAAAAGCTATATGGCCTTTGATCCTACTCAGAGAGCAGTGGCCTGTTCAGAAACTGTGTAAGTGTACATAGTTATGTTTTGGAATTCAGAGATAGACTTAACAAGGCTTGTGACCTTGCGAAGCAGAATTCATAGCACTCTCAGATAAAGATGAAGCTTTGGTATGTCCGCAAAGTGAGAGAACAGAGATATCGCATTGGAGATAAGGTCTTGGTGCTGTTCCCCCTCCTTACCAATCCCCTTCGAACAGGATTTAGTGGACCAACACAAGATAATTAAGAAAATTGATTCTTCAAATTCTGTTATTAGAACTCCTGACCGAAGGAAGGCTACTCAATTTGTGCATGTAATCATGATCAAGCCTTATCGTGACCCAGAGACATCACCTGTGAGTACTATTAAGACAACAGAAAAAGTTGTGGAGCCTGGTACCGAGATACCAGATAATTTTAATGAGATCAGTGTAGTCTCCACAAGGCTCGAAAATTCTGATGTTTTGAAAAATATTGACAGAAAAATCCATCATTTGGAGACAAAGCAGCAAAAACAATTGAAGGACTTAATTAGCAAGTATAAAGGTTTGTTCCCTCACAGTCCAAGACAGTGCACAGCTTCAGTGCATGATGTGATTGTAGATAAAGTTGATCCAATTAAGCAGCACCCTTATAGAATGAACCAAGACAAAAATCAAATGGTTGAACAAGAAATTGAATACATGCTGACAGCCTGCATTATTAGGCCATCTTCCTTAGACTGGGCGTCGCCCTGTGTTATTGTCCCTAAGCTGTGCGGAAGCATGAGATTCTGTACTGTCTACAGGAAAGTTAATGCAGTAACTAAAACAGATGCTTATCCTATCCCAAGAGTAGATGACTGTATTGATAGAGTGGGGAAGGCTAAATACCCTACAAAGATTGACCTGTTAAAAGGATACTGGTGCGTTCCTTTGACAGAAATTTCTAAAGAAATATATGTATTTGTGACACCAACTGGACTGTTTGAGTACAATGTTCTACCCTTTGGGATGAAAAATGCTCCAGGGAGATTCCAAATGATGATGAATTCAGTGAATCAGGGTTTAGAAAATACAGGGGCGATTCTCCACTAGGCGCTCATGGAGTGAGGTTGGATCCGGCTTCTCTCCATTACTGTTATTTTTCTTAACCCAGGAATACCCTTATTTAACATACTTTTATCTACACTAGCAGTCTCTTACTTTTGAACTTTCTTTGGGATGAACACTATCCACCTGCTTTGGACACTCATTTTTAATTAATCTATGGTTTTGTAGTCTTGGTTATGAGCTTATGTGCCTTTTTTTTAAAGCCTATAATTTTCCTATAAAGTTCGATCTTTATAAGCTAGCGTAGTGATATTTTACATTTTAATTATAGTTTTTTTACTTGAAATACTCGTTCTTTTCTCCTCTCCTTTTAATTTTCTTAATCTTTTTTAAAATATTTTGATTTTTTGACATTTTTATTAATGATTGACGGTGGATTTTTTTTGGAGGAATATGTTGGTCTTCTTTTAGTTTTGTATAATTAAGATAGCGGTTCGTTGTTCTGATTTCATATTTCCTCTTGTTCTTTCATTCCGCCATTTTTTTCTTTTTGCATTCTCCTTCCCATAATGCCTTTGTTTTTTTTTGAAATGTTATTTTAATTACTTATGTCTTTGTTTTCAATTTATAATATATGCTGATATTTACTTTTTCTTTTCATTGTCAGAAATTACTTTATGAAGATTGTTATATTATAATCCTTATTTTTTGGATTTTGGGTGGTCTTTATTTTAACATATATTTTTGGAGTTGCCTTCTGGAGAAACGGGGGTAGATTTAGTTTTATTTCTTTTTCTGGCCTTCTTCAGGCTCAGACTGGGGGCTTTGTGGGTGGAGGGTAGGGTATGTTTCTATTTTTTTCAGTTTTCTTATTTGGGCTGATTGAGATTTTTACGTACATAATGATAAATCAGGTAAATTATTAGCTACTCAATTGAAAACTGCCTTGGTTAAATGCCAAATCATTAAGATTCGTAAACAAGATGATAATTTCACAGTTAATCATGACAAAATAAACAAATCTTTTCAAGATTTTTATACCTCTTCATATAATTCTGATTTTCTCAATGATCCTAATACTATGTATGACTTCTTAAGGAAATTGAATTTTCTGAAATTATCACCCGAAGAACGTTTAATATTAGAAACTCCCATTACAGATGAAGAAATAAAATGTGTCATTTGTTCAGTGAATTCTGGTAAAGCACCAGGTCCAGATGGTTATACAGTAGCATTTTTTAAATGTTTCTCTTCTATTCTCTCTCCTTGGCTAGGTAGAGTTTTTAAAGAAGCAATTAGATTGGGTAAATTACAACAATCGTTTTATAGATAGGGCTTCTATTTCCTTAATATTAAAAAAGAATGAAGATCCCACTGAGCGTGCATCATATAGACTGATATCTTTGTTGAACGTAGATTCCAAGATTTTTTCTAAGATATTGGTGACTAGGTTGGAGAAGGTGTTACCTTGAATTATATCGGTGGATCAAACTGGATTTATTAAAAACCGGTAATCTTCTTTTAACATTAGGAGATTAACGAATATTGTTTACACTCTTTCATGTAGTACTCCAGAAAGTGTAATTTCATTAGATGCTGAGAAAGCATTTGACAGAGTCGAATGGCCATATTTATTTACTGTACTTGAGAAATTTAATTTTAGTTCGACATTTACATCTAGGGTTAAATTGATATATCATACCCCAGTAGCTTCGGTTAACACTAATAATCAAAGATCTCCATTTTTTCGTTTATTTCGGGGCACCAGGCAAGGCTGTCCTCTTAGTCCATTACTATTTGATATTGCTCTGGAACCTTTAGCAATTGCTATTCAGGAATCATCTAATATTTTTGGTATTACCCGTGGGAATGAGATACATAAACTATCATTATATGCAGACGATTTATTATTGTATATCTCTAATCCTGAGGAATCCATTCCCGCAGTTTTATCTTTGTTGGCTCACTTTAGTAATTTTTCGAGTTACAAACTGAACCTTAATAAGAGCGAACTATTTCCTCTAAATATGCATGTCGCGATATATGAATGTTTACCTTTTAAATTGGTTACCGACTATTTTATATATTTAGGGGTCAAAATTACCAAAAAAAAAAGATTTATTTAAGGCTAACTTTTTACCTTTAATAGATGAGATTAAACAGTTATTTACTAATTGGTCACCAATCTCTTTGCCATTGATAGGCCGGATCAATGGTATCAAGTTGATTATATTACCTAATTTTTTTTATTTATTTCAAGTGGTACCAATTTTTATTCCGAAATGTTTTTTTGATAGTGTTGACTCTAAAATCTCCTCTTATATTTGGCAGAAAAAGAATCCGAGGCTAGGCAAAAAGTACTTACAGAAGTCTGTAAAGGAGGGTGGTCTGGCGCTGCCGAATTTTAGATTTTATTATTGGGCAATTAATATCTGCCATTTGAAATTGTGGTTATGGGACTTGGATATAACTTTAAGCCCTCATTGGGTAAACCTTGAATGTAATTTGGTACAAGGGTTTTTACTGGGTTCTATTCTTGGGACTTCGCTTCCATTTGCTCTTTCTAAATTGTATTTAAAAAATTAGATAATCCAATAATTAAATATAATTTACAAATATGGTTTCAATTTCAGAAATTTTTTGGGTTAAATCAATTTATTCTAGCAAGTCGTATTATATCTAAATATTTTTTCTATCCCTCTATTATGGATCAAGCCTATTTTATTTGGAAAACTAAAGGTATTTCATGATTTTGTGATTTGTTTTTGGATAATTGTTTCATGTCATTTGAGCAATTCTCTAACAAGTATAATTTACCTAGATCTCATTTCTTTAGATATTTACAGGTTAGAAACTTTTTAAATACCGTCCTTCCTACTTTCCTGAACTTATACTGTATGGATAGTTCAGAAAAAAATTTAGATTAAATTCCTTCTGAGAAAGGTGCAATAGCATCTATCTACAACGTAATTATGAAAATTCATTCAGATGCATCTAATAAAATTAAAAATGATTGGGAAAGGGAACTTAAGCTTACCTTACCTATTGAAAAATGGGAAAAAGTTCTTCAATTAGTTAACTCATCCTCTATATGTGCTAAACATTCGCTGATACAGTTCATAGGGCCCATATGTCTAAGGATAAATTAACTCGTTATTATTCTCATATAAGTCCAGTATGTGACAGATGTCATTCTGAGACCGCTTCTTTAACTCGTATGTTTTGGTCATGTTCTGCTCTGAAAAAATTTTGGGAAGATATCTTTGATCTTATCTCAATTGTTTTGAATATTGATTTACAACCTCATTCTATTACGGCAATTTCTGGTTTACCAATGATAGAACCACACCATTTAACCTCTTCAGTGTGTGGGATGATTGCATTTCTCACATTAATGGCTAAAAGATTGATCTGGCTGAATTGGAAGGAGATTAGTCCTCCCACCACATTTCATTGGTTCTCTCAAACTATGTAATGTTTAAACTTAGAAAAAATCAGAAGTGTTATATACGACTGTGCTGCCTTTATGGCAGTTATTTAGTTTCTAATATTTTTGCTTAGTAATTTGTTAGCATTTTTTAGTTAAAGTTAGGATTGTTTAAGTAAATTCATTTGTCTGCAATATATCGCGGCTGCGATGACGTCACATCCGGTTTCGCCGCGTCTTGTGGGAAAATACCGGTTCGGGATAAACACAAGGGTGGGTGGCGCTCACATGTGGCGTCACAGCGCTAATTAAGTTTTCTCTATGCACCAAAAACACAGTGAAAGCAACACTGTAAGTCATTAGATAATCGATATGTTGAGTTAAAATGTTAACGCCGATTCTGTTAAAAGTAACGACGGTTGATAAGGTTTATGTTTTTGTTAGTTAAAGAGTCGGGATAGTTTGTTTTGAAGTGTATTTAAAGCAGTCAATGGAGCAGTTAGATTCTGACTGTATGCTGCACTTTAATGTAATGTAGTTATTGTAGTTTTACCTTTGCAAGTATTCACGATGTAAATGTGATATTTAGAAGGAAACAAACACTGTACCAATCTTGTATTGTTTTATCAACAGTTTTCACCATACATTAATGTGAAGAGTGAACAGTAAATGGTTAATCTTACTGCGACCTTGTTTTCATTGACTCCGGTTTATCTTGACGTTTAACTCGGCGTTACGTTACACACGAGCGAGAACATTACAGTGAAAAAGCGGCATTATCAGGTGTTTCAAGTGCAGCTCGGTCCAGCATCAAGTCATTGCCATCCAGTGACAGGGGCAGTAGGGCATCAAGTAAGGCCACCCAAGCAAGAGCTAAAGCAGAACTCGCCGATGTGCGAGTGTGCTTTGCCAAACAAGAAGTAGAAGTAAAAATGAAAGCGGCTGCCAGAGAAGCTGAAAATGAGTTGGAAAGAAAAAGGTTAGAGGCAAAGTTAGAAGTGCTGAAGCTAGAACGAGAAGCAGCTGCTGCCAGGGTGGAAGCAGAGTTAATAGAAGATGCTGAAGAAATGCATGATCCAGTTGATGGAAAATCTACTTCAGAAAAGATCAGGTTGGAATGCACAAGAGACTATGTCCAATCTCAAACAAGCTGGAAGATTTGTTCTTCCGCTCTACACTCATTAGATAACGTCCAACTTCATGAGGAGTCTCAGAG
Organism: Hemitrygon akajei; assembly: GCF_048418815.1. Lineage (NCBI taxonomy): Eukaryota > Metazoa > Chordata > Chondrichthyes > Myliobatiformes > Dasyatidae > Hemitrygon > Hemitrygon akajei. The sequence goes on along the minus strand of NC_133129.1, from coordinate 19,008,614 downwards.
AGGCCCGACCGCAACACATCCATCCGAGGAAATCAATTTACGTATGCAACTCCGCGACGAATCCAGGAATGAAAGGGCTCACGACAAGTACTTCTCGACACCAAACTTACCAGATTTGGGGAGAAGAGAGGCAAAGACCGAGTCCAGACCAGCAAATTCCATAACAGATGTATGCCCTCAGTCGTGTACCTGCAGACATGTTCCCTCAGCCCGCATGCCACTTGCAGATGAACCCGTAGCATGGTATTTCGCACGACGGGATCTCGTCACTTCAGGACTATACCAGTTCGACGATAAACCCGAAAATTACCGTGCATGGCACTCCACATTCACCAACGCTATCGACGGAGTCCAGCTCAGAGCAACCCAGGAGTTGGATCTTATGGCAAAATGGCTGGGAAAAGAATCATGTGAACAGGTGAGACGCATACGTTCAGTGTACATCAACAAACCTGAGCTAGCATTGAAGAAAGCATGGGAGAGACTTCAGGAGGGCTATGGAGCCCCCGAAATTATTGAAGCGGCGCTATGCCAACGTTTGGGAAATTTTCCTAAGGTGTCAGCCAAGGACCACACTAAGCTAAGAGAATTCGGAGATTTACTCATGGAGATTCAAGGTGCCAAAGAAGATGGCTACTCAGCTGGTCTAGTATACCTAGACATTCCAATCGGGATTAGACAACTCGTGGACAAACTTCCATTTGGGCTGCAGGACAGGTAGTTGTCCGTTGCCTCAGAGTACAAGGAAGAACACAGCAATGGATTTCCTCCCTTCGAGTATTTCACTAGGTTTGTGTGCAAGGAGGCAAAGAAGTGAAATGATCCTAGCCTCATAGGTCCAGCAAGCAGTACAATTTACACCAAGCCAGATAAATCCTCTTCGAATAATTTCAACATTAATAAACCAGTCTCTGCGCTTAAGACTGAAGTCTTTACAACTAACAATGACCCTAGCAAGAATTGTCCATTGCATAACAAACCCCACCCCCTCAAAAGATGCAGAACGTTTAGGGAAAAACCCCTTGAAGAGAGGGAGGCCCTTCTCAAGGAGAAAAGAATATGTTTTAAATGCTGTTCCTCAACCTCTCACTGTGCTAGAGAGTGTACAATCACCGTGAAGTGCCCAGAATGTAATAGCACTAATCACGATGGGGCCATGCATCCCGGCCCGTTACCGCGAACTGACAACGCTCCTTCACCCCCACAACAGGATGGCGGGGAGGGAGAAGCTCACTCCAGGACAACTGTTGTCAGCTCGAGCTGTACAGAAGTTTGCGGTCAAGCTCAGTCAAGCCGTTCTTGTTCAAAGATCTGTCTCACTAAGGTGTACCCTAAGGAAGCCAAAGACAAGGCCATCAAAGCCTACGTAATTCTGGATGATCAGAGCAATCGCTCGCTAGTCAGTCCAGAGTTCTTTAACTTGTTCAACATTGAGAGTGAGCAGTTCCCATACTACCTTAGAACTTGCTCAGGCAACATGAAAACTTACGGGAGGAAGGCTGAAGGCTTCCAGATCGAGTCCCTGGATGGTAAAGTTGTCATCTGTCTCCCTCCACTCTTAGAGTGCGATGAAATCTTGAATAACTGCACTGAGATCCCGACGCCAAGTGCGGTGCTACACCAGCCACATCTCCACCACATCGCCAAACACATCCCACAGCTGGATCCAGAAGCAGAAATACTCCTGCTATTAGGGAGAGATGTTCTCCGGGTACACAAGGTTAGGCAGCAGGTCAATGGACCACACAACGCCCCCTTTGCGCAACGCCTGGATCTGGGCTGGGTGGTGATAGGAGAGGTGTGCCCTGGCAACATACACAAATCAACGGTTAACACACTCAAGACCAATGTGCTAGAGAGTAGCCACCATTCGATTCTTCAACCCCGCACAAGTTCCATGTGCGTCCAGGAAGCACAACAAGGCTTTAACAAGCGCAAAGTAACTGACGAGACGCTGGGTCAGTCAGTCTTCACTCAAACGGAGCATGATAATAAACTTGCTCCATCGGCTCAAGACGCCATCATCTTAAAAACAGAGGACACCAAGGTCTTCAGAGACAAAGCAAATAGTGGGGTCGCCCCACTACCTTTCAGAGAACCACGCCAGTGCTTGCCAAACAACAAAGAGCAGGGAGTCAAGCGGTTCATGTCCTTGCAAAGAACCCTGAAAAGGAAACCTGAGATGCAGCAACGCACCCGATTGACCCACGAGGTACTGTGCACACTAATGGCAGAGGTCACAGCCATTATAAATGCACGACCACTCCTACCCGTGTCTTCTGACCCGGAAAACCCCTTCATACTCTCGCCATCAATGCTCCTTACGCAGAAGGCAGGAGCTGCCCCTCCACCAGGGGACTTCTCTGATAAGGATTTGTACACAAAGAAATGGAGAAGGAACCTTCAAGTTGGAGATTTAGTCCTGCTCAGGGACAAGCAAATCGCCCGCAACTGCTGGCCAATGGCCAGAATCACTGCCACATTCCCTAGTCGGGATGGACATGTCAGGAAAGTCGAGTTGAAAACTACCGACCAAGGCGATGCGAAAATTTACCAAAGGCTAGTTACAGAAGTCATTCTACTTCTACCTAATGACTGATTTAGAGACTGAAGTTTGTATTATGTTCATTGTGACCTTACGAAGGTCAAGCGGGGAGTGTGCTGCCTTTATGGCAGTTATTTAGTTTATAATATTTTCGCTTAGTAATTTGTTAGCATTTTTTAGTTAAAGTTAGGATTGTTTAAGTAAATTCATTTGTCTGTAATATATCGCGGCTGCGATGACGTCACATCCAGTTTCGCCGCGTCTTGTGGGAAAATACCGGTTTGGGATAAACGCAAGGGTGGGGGTCGCTCACATGTGGCGCCACAGCGCTAGTCAAGTTTTCTCTACGCACCAAAAACACAGTGAAAGCAACACTGTAAGTCATTAGATAATTGATACGTTGAGTTAAAATGTTAACGCCAATTCTGTTAAAAGTAACGACGGTTGATAAGGTTTATGTTTTTGTTAGTTAAAGAGTCAGGATAGTTTGTGTTGAAGTGTATTTAAAGCAGTCAATGGAGCAGGTAGATTCTGACTGTAGGCTGCACTTTAATGTAATGTAGTTATTGTAGTTTTACCTTTGCAAGTATTCACGATGTAAATGTGATATTTAGAAGGAAACAAACACTGTACCAATCTTGTATTGTTTTATCAACAGTTTTCACCATACATTAATGTGAAGAGTGAACAGTAAATGGTTAATCTTACTGCGACCTTGTTTTCATTGACTCCGGTTTATCTCAACGTTTAACTCGGCATAACGTTACACCTGAGCGAGAATGTTACAACGACCCTTAATTGAAATTTGATCAGACTTGGAGGCCTTTTATTCAACACTTTCATATGATGTGATTTGACCTCTTTCCAAACCTATTCTTGTGTTAATATATGTAGGGAGGTTCGGAACTGGTGACACTAATGGTACTGTTTTAATTTTGATGCTATAAACAGCCCATGTTCTTTTCTTTTCTTAGTTATTTTTTTCTGTTAGGTTAGTATTGGTTAGTTTAGTTTATTTGGGGGTATATTTTTTTTTGTTTTTTTTCTTTTTTTCTTTCTGGATATGTTAATCCTTTTTATTGTGAACTCTACATTTGTATTTGAACATCTTTGGGAGGTTTATTACCTTTGTACTAACTGAATATATAATTATATACACTGTCTATTAACAATGTAATCCCAACAATTGTGTAGCAATACTATATATATCCACTTTTTTGGTATTAATAAAAAGATTGAAAAAGAAAAGAGAAAATGCAAGGGCTTATATTGATGATTTGGTTGTACGGAATGACACATGGGAAGAGCGTACCTCGGTGGTGGAGAAACTGTTTGAAAGGCTGTCCATGGCCAATCTTACTGTAAACCTCCTTAAAAGTGAATTTGGCCACACCACTGTCACGTATCTTGACTATGTAGCAGGCCAGGGCCAACTGGCTCCTGTGCCGGACAAGGTTCAGGCTATTGCTGAGGTTCCTATTCTGACGGGCAAGAAAGCGTTAAGAAGGTTTTTAGGAATGGTTGGATATTACCCTAAGTTTTTTTTTCTTTTCACCGGCCCATTAAACCCATAAACATTAAAACTTTAAAAGTTCAGTAAAATAGTCATTATTTTTAACAAGGTTACTCCAATCTATCACAATACATAATATTTCAGCTCTTGTAGTACCTTGGGGAATCTTTTTAAAATTCTCCATGTGGCTATGTGTCTCCCCCCACCCCCTGATCATCCAGGCAAAGAAAAAAAGATAAAAGAAATAGATTATAAAGAAAAAGATAACAAAATACCCACCATTCATGTTGTGAATGACAATAACCACAACATTATCCCACTCCATTGTACGGGTCATGGCAATCACCATGATTACACACGTGAATCCCATAGCGATCAATCAGAAGTTCCCCCAGCTCCCCCAATAATGAAAAAAAGGTATATGTAAGAGAAGAAAAAATACCACTACTCCCGATTAATATTCCTCAAATTTTTACCTTTCTCCCCTTCTATCATATAATTAAGAGTATATTTATATATTCTTCTGTCCCTAAATATCCATCAATTCCATTCACTAACTCAGTCTTCATCTTTAATCCATTTCACTTCCATAAATTCTTCGCTGTATCTAGCGAATATTTGGAAGTTCTTGTGCAAACTCCTCCGCTTTCCGATAATCAGTAAAAATTCTTCTTTTTTCATCATCCAAAAAAATTATCAGTGTTGCCGGGTGGCGCATATAAATTTCTAACCCTTTTCCCATAAGACTTTTTTCACTGGGTTAAATTCCTTCTTTCTCTTCAAAAGGTCATAACTTATGTCAGGATAGAAAAGAACTGTTTTCCCTTCTATCATCAATGGCCCGTTTCTCTTTCTGGCACATTGGGCAGCCGCCTTCAGGATCCTTCCTTTATCTTGATATCTTAAGCATTTTATCAAGGTTGGTTTTGATCATGTTGAGATTTTGCTCTTAAGAATCTATGAGCCCTTTCGATTTCAATTAACTGATTTCCCTCTTCTATTTCCAAATTTTCTGGGATCCATTTTTGAAAATTTTTTATTGGATCTTCTCCCTCTGTACCTTCTTTAAGACCAACAATCTTAATATTATTTCGTCTGCTAAAATTTTCAAGCACGTCCACTTTTTCCAACAACCATTTTCTTTCTGATGTCCAGGCAAGGATATTGTCATCCATTTTGTTCACTCTATCAATGGTGTCTCCATTATTTCTTCCAACTTTTTAAATTTCTTATCCATTTCTCCTGTTTTTTCACAACTTTAGCAAACATAATCTTCATATTTTTAATATCTGTTTTTATTACTTTTAATGTTTTTAATTCTTTTAATTCATGCATTATTTGCACCAAGGCTTTTCTTATGTCTCCAGGAAATCTTCCACTTCCAACCTCTTCAAGCTGTTCTTCTTCTTTTCCCTCCTCATCTTCATCTGTGTTGTCCAGAGAATCCGACTCCACCTCGATTCACTTTCACTTTCAATCATAGCTGGGATTTGTAGTTTGATTTGCTCCTGTTTGCGCATGCCCATTTCTTCACGCATGTGCAGTTCCCGTTGCTCCTTCTTAGAGACTATTGACGTTGCCGCAGTTTCCTGTTCTACACCGCCGGAGGCGTAGTGCACCTCGCCAAGAAGAGGTCCAACCTGAGTACGAGGCTCCGTCATAATGGTCGGCCTTGTTTCCTTTCCAGTTCGTGCTGTCTTCAAAGTAGTAGTTTTCTTCTGTTTCTGTTTAGGAGACATATCTAAAGACAATCCTGAGTAGTTTATAAGTAATTTTTAGAAAGTATTTACTAACGTTTCTTCACTTAAACGTTATTTTACTGTTTTTTTATGGGAGAGCTGGATTTCCACATCTCGATCCTACGTCATCACGTGACGTCCCCGGTATTACTGTAAGTTTTGTAAGAACTTTGCAGACATCGCTCTCCCCCTAACGAAATTCCTCGGGAAGAGTGAAAGACTTGTATGGAGTGACCTTTGCCAGGAGGCATTTGAACGCCTGAAAACCATTCTGTGTTATCATCCTTTGCTCAAAGCACCTGATTTCAATAAAACATTTTCAATTGTGGTAGACGCTAGTGCTGAAGCTGCCGGGGCAGTATTTTTGCAAAAGGATGATGATGAAATTGAACATCCAGTAGCTTATTTCTCAAAGAAATTTAATGCACACCAGAAAAATTACACTACTATTGAAAAGGAATTCTTATCACTCATTTTAGCATTAAAACATTTTGCTGTCTATATATGTCCTACACAGAAGCCACTTGTAGTTTACACTGTCCATAATCCATTAGTGTTTCTGAGTAAAATGAAGGATAAGAAGAGAAGGTTACTTAACTGGAGTCTGATCTTGCAAGAATATGATATGCAAATAAAACATGAAAGGTACTGACAACATTATAGCAGACTGTTTGTCTAGATGTTAAGTTTAAGTTTGCATAAGCTTTGCTATGTTACCTGATAATTATACATGTATTGCTTTAAGCTGTATAATCGATAGTTAAGACAAAAACTTTGCTCCCTGATCAGTTTTTCTTAAACGGAGGGAGGTGTGACGAGATCTGAAGGATTATCCAATATGGACTATTCCTTTAAAAAGAGAGAGAGAGCAGAAAGCGTGTGTGCTATTTCAGCGAGAGAGAGAGAGATCAACGAAAGCCTGTGAGTTGTCTTGGAAACAGCAAGGCGGAACTATATGATGGACAGCTGGTGTTCAGCACTTGTGGAATATATACAAGGTCAATTGGCTTTGTAATCAGACACACCAGAGACACAAGGAAGACACTGACACTGGTTGAGCTTTGTGTGCCCACGACATAGGTGGGGGTTTTGCTCACAGTGTGGACAAAGGGGTGACTGGTGGAAAGCTATTGGTGTGTTTAACCCTCGCCTGGGTTGATAGCTTTACCGTGGGAAACTGGTACTCTCTTTTGTGTGGTCACAGTTGGTGATTTAATAAGTTTCGGGAGCAGGATGACGGACGGGAAGATTCAAACGCATCAGCACATCTCTCTCTCTCTCCCTCCAATCTACTCAATTCAATATCCAGAACTGAACTTCCTTCATACCTATACCATTGTAAGACTGTATCATTTCACCGCCTAAGCCTGAAGAAGTTTGGGAATATTATTTACTCACTTATATATGCATATATTCTGATGACATGTTTGCCTTATCTTGTTTTATAATACTTTCTCAACGTTGTTACTAATAAAATAGTGTTTATAATGGAAGACTCAGACTCCAGGTGTGCCCATTTCTGCTGTTCCTTTATAACCCGTTACGGGCACGTAAAGAAAATTGGGGGCTCGTCCGGGATATGAACAAATTCATGGGAGCCATTCTGGAAATTTTTGGGGGCTTGATTCAATAGTTGATCTGATTGGGGGGAATACCTTCTCAGTTGCATGAGTGGAATATCAGCAGAAATGGAGGTTGAGGTTAATAGGTTTGTGGTAGAACCAACCTCTGAGGCGCTGGATGATGCTAAGAGGGATGAGCCATTGGGAATTGCTCATAAGTTAAAAGTATGTGGGCAGAATACAACTTTGAGACCTGTCTTCTCCAGATAGCTGTAAAATACAGAAAACCATAGAAGTTGTTGATAGAAAGAAATCAACCCCCCTGCACAAAATGAAAAAGAAACAAAAACTCGCAAACCCCAACCCCCCATATGCCTTCTCCCCAAAACCATTAATCTTCTGACCAATTAAAAACCTATCAATCTCTGCAGTGAATATGTCCAATAACTTGACCTCCACAGCCATTTAGGACAATGAATTCCACAGATTCACCATCCTCTGGCTAAAGGAATTCCTCCTAATCTCTGCTACAAATGGATGTCCATGTATTCCGAAGCTGTGCTCTCTGGTTGTAGACTCCCCACGATAGGAAACATGTTCCCTATACTCACTCTACCTCGGCCGATAGGTTTCAATGAGATCCCCTCCTCTTTCTTCTAAACTGTCCAGCCAATACAGGCCCAAAGTCATCAACCCTTTCTCTCCCGGATCATCCTGCCACTTTCTCCTGTGTGTGTGGGATTGTGCTGAGTTGGAGAGTTGGTGGCTGGGAATAATTCTGTACACAATTCCCACACCTCTTACAGAACGAAGAGTCAATAATGTCTTTACCCACAGGGGAGTGACTAACTGAGAGGTTCGGAGGCCCAGCCACTCGATGTGTGAAAGACAGGGATTAATAGACACAGGAGAATTGTGTTATTTTGTTACTCATAGACACAGCACGATAACCGGACCTTCTGGCCTAACCAGCTCACGCCCCCAATTACACCATGAGACCAATTAACCTAATAACCCCAGCATCTTTAGAATGTGGAAGGAAACTGAAACAGCCAGAGGAAACCCACAGGGGGAACGTAAAAACTGTGGTGGGAATTGAACCATGATTGCCAGTGATCTGCTAACCACTACACTACCATGCTGACCCTACCATGCTGACCCTACAGTGACAACCCTACTGTGCCAATTCTTCTGTGCCAATCCTACCAGGCTGACCCTACCGTGCCAACACAGCCATGCCATACCAGCCTACACATGCTGGAAATCCAGAGCAACACACAAAATGCTCAGCAGGTTGGGCAGCATCTGTGGAAATGAATAAACAGTTGAAGTCTCAGTACTGGAAAGGAGGGGGTGAAATCCTCTAATAGAACTGGAAAGAAAGGGGGACAAAGCCAGACTAAGAAAGTGAAGGAAGGAAGGGTTATAGGTGAGAACAGGGAACCAACTTCCCTCTCACCTGACCTGCCGAGTCCCTCCAGCACTGAGGGGCTTTGATAGATTGTTGATGTTATTGCTTATGAGAGATGGAGTTAGTGCAGTAAAGTTATCACCGAGGTAAAAAGATAGTCTGTGTTCTCAGTGGAGTGACAGAGAAAATGAGATGGGCTGAATGGCCTCTTATCCCTCCTGTCCCTCATATTCTATTTGACTGCAGGAGTTGCCGATAGCTTTGGACAGCCCAGTTTAAGACACAAACCAGCCTCCCCTCATTTGACTCCATCCACACTCTCTGCTACCTCAGTAAAACAACACCCACCCAGGCCATTCCCTATTCTCCCCTCACCCATCGAGAAGAAAATACAAAGGTCTGAAAGCACATACCACAGGCTCAAGGACAGCCCACTGTTACCAAACTCTTCAACAGACCTCTCTTACACTGAAGATGATATCACTTTATAAAATTTATTTTCAGATACGGCACGGTATCATGAACCTCCTGCCCTACAAGCTCACGTGGCCTGTTACACCCATGTGACTAATTAACCTACTGACCCGTAAATCTTCAGAATTTTGGGAGGAAACCGGAGCGCCCAAGGAAGCACACAAGAATTGTGTATTTAGAGTTTCAGTAACATTGTGCATATATTGTATGATTAAGCATTCTTTGTTATTTAAATAATTCATTATTGTTTATAGGTAAAAGTACGTGAATGGCATATGTCATCAAGACATCACGTCATGTGCACCTCGCTTAAAGTGAAAACCAAAGTTAGACTTGTATTCCTGGCTCTCTTGTTTTCCTTTCAATTAGTTTTATGTTTTGGAGCTACAAAACACACTAATGGGGAGAACTCCTTGCAGAGAGCAGCCCAAATGATCCCAGATAACTGGTAGTGTAATACTGCTATGCTAACCACTATACTACTGTATGAACTCCCCCCGCCCCCTCCCCTCCAGTAGCTTTTATACTTTCTGCATTGTTACTGTTTTGCCTTGTTCTACCTCAATCACTGTGTAATGAACTGATCTGTATGAACAGTGTGAAAGAGAAGCTTTCACTGTATATCAGTGCATGTGACAATAGGAAACAAATACCAACACTTTCTCCCCCCAATCTGACATGGGATCAAAATGCCCTGAATCATCATCCCCTTGTTAAATTCCATCTGCCATTCCCTTGCCCACTATCCTGAGATAGGTACCCCTGATTGGCATTGGTTCTGCTTGGACTTTCTCTTGTTAGAGATGACTGTCATCTGACAGTTGACTCCTCATTTCTAATGGAGCCCACAGTCAGGGTGGAGGAGCAACATCTCATATTCTGTCTAAGTAGCCTCCAAGCTGTTGGCACAGATATTGATATCTCCTTCAGATAATTTTCCCTCCCACTTCCCTCTTCTTCTATTCCCCACTGTGGCTTCTTCCCTCTTCTCTTCACCAAACTATAATCCTTCCCTTTCTCCTATGGTCCGCTCTCCTCACCTGTAGGATTTCTTCCTCCCCACCTGGATTCACCTATTATTCTACCTTTTGGAGAAGCAAGTCAGAGGATCAGAACGGGAGTGCGGTGGGAGCCATTTTTTCTTCTTCTCATTGGACTTAAGAGAGGCGGGACAGCGCAGTCGTGTGACGTCAGCGGGGAAGATTTTAAAAGGACACAGCCTTAAACAGCGGGCAGCGGAGTGAGCCGGGAGCAGAGTGTAGGCTTAAGGGCTGAACGGGTGAGGCAAGGTAGGTTTAGGTTTCAGTTTTTCCTTTTATTTGAGGAAAGGGGGAAGTAAGAGCTTGAGGGCAGCTTGTTGTTCCCAGTGTCGGACGTGGGAGGTCCTGGAGTCTCCTAGCCCCCCGGACATCCACATCTGTGCCAGGTGTGTCGAGCTGCAGCTCCTAAGGGACCGTGTTAGGGAACTGGAGCTGCAGCTCGATGACCTTCATCTGGTCAGGAAGAGTGAGGAGTTGAGTTACAGGCAGGTGGTCACACCGGGGCCATGGGAGGCAGGCAGGTTGGTCACAGTTAGGAGGGGGAAGGGGAAGAGTCAGGTACTAGAGAGTACCCCAATGGCTGTACCCCTTGACAATAAGTGCTCCTGTTTGAGTACTGTTGGGGGAGGGGACCACCTACCTGGGGGAAGCAACAGTGGCCGTGCGTCCGGTACAGAGTCCGGCCTGGTAGCTCAGAAGGGTAGGGAAAGGAAGAGGAAGGCTGTAGTAATAGGGGACTCGATAGTCACGGGGTCAGATAGGCGATTCTGTGGATGCGATCAGGAGACCCGGATGGTAGTTTGGCCACCTGGTGTCAGGGTCCGGGATGTTTCTGATCGTGTCCAACATATCCTGAAGTTGGAGGATGAGGAGCCAGAGGTCGTGGTACATATAGGTACCAATGACATAGGTAGGAAAAGGGAAGAGGTCCTGAAAGGAGAATAGAGGCAGTTGAGAAGAAGGACCGCAAAGGTAGTAATCTCGGGAATACTGCCTGTGCCACGTGACAGTGACAGTAGGAATGCAATGAGGTGGAAGATCAATGCGTGGCTGAGGGATTGGAGTAGGGGGCAGGGATTCAAGTTCCTGGATCATTCAGACCTCTTTTGGGGCAGGCGTGACCTGTACAAAAGGATAGGTTACACTTGAATCCTAGGGGAACCAATATCCTGGTGGGGAGATTTGCTAAGGCTACTTGGGAGACTTTAAACTAGAATGGTTGGGGGGTGGGAATCAATTTGAAGAGACTAGGGGAGAGGAGTTTAGTTCACAAATAGAGAAATCTAGTAGACAGTGTGTGAGGGAGGATAGGCAGGTGATAGAGAAGGGGAGCGCTCAGACCAAAGATGTAGGGGAGAAAGAAGAAAAAATAATAAAGTTGTTTGCACCGTTACGGATAACAGAGAGGAAGAGGTGGAGAGTTTCTTAAATGCATCTACTTTAATGCTAGAAGCATTGTAAGAAAGGTGGATGAGCTTAGAGCATGGATTGGTACCTGGAAATATGATGTTGTAGCTATAAGTGAAACATGGTTGCAGGAGGGGTGTGTTTGGCAAATAAATACTCCTGGATTTTGTTCCTTCAGGTGTGATAGAATCGGAAGGGCAAGAGAGGAGGTGTTGCATTGCTTGTCTGAGAAAATATTACAGCGGTGCTTTGGCAGGATAGATTAGAGGGCTCGTGTAGGGATGCGATCTGGGTGGAATTGAGGAATGGGAAAGGTGTAGTAACACTTATAGGGGTGTATTATAGACCACCTAATGGGGAGCAAGGATTGTAGGAGCAAATTTGTAAGGAGATAGCAAATATTTGTAGTAAGCACAAGGTTGTGATTGTGGGAGATTTTAATTTTCCACACATCCATTAGGAAGCCCATTCTGTAAAAGGGCTGGATGGTTTGGAGTTTGTAAAATGTGTGCAGGATAGTTTTTGCAGCAATACATAGCGGTACCAAAAAGAGAAGGGGCAGTGTTCGATCTCCTGTTAGGGAACGAGATAGGTCAGGTGATGGAGGTATGTGTTGGGGAGCACTTCGGGTCCAGTGATCACAATGCTATTAGTTTCAATATATTTATGAAGGATAGGACTGGACCCATGGTTGAGATTTTTGATTGGAGAAAGTCTAACTTTGAGGAGATGCGAAAGGGTTTAGAAGGAGTGGATTGGGACAATTTGTTTTATGGGAAGGAGGTAGTAGAGAAATAGAAGTCATTTGAAGGTGAAACTTTGAGGGTACAGAATCTTTATGTTCCTGTTAGATTGAAAGGAAAGGTTAAAAGTTTGAGAGAGCCATGGTTTTCAAGGGATATTGGAAACTTGGTTTGGAAAAAGAGAGAGATCTACAATAAATATAGGCAGCATGGAGTAAATGAGGTGTTCAAGGAATATAAAGAATGTAAAAAGAATCTTAAGAAAGAAATTAGAAAAGCTGAAAGAAGATATAAGGTTGCTTTGGCAAGTAAGGTGAAAATAAATCCGAAGGGTTTCTACAGTTATATTAATAGCAAAAGGATAGTGAGGGATAAAATTGGTCCCTTAGAGAATCAGAGTGGACAGCTATGTGTGGAGCCAAAAGAGATGGGGGAGATTTTGAACAATTTCTTTTCAACAGTATTCACTAAGGAGAAGGATATTGAATTGTGTAAGGTAAGGGAAACAAGTAGCATAGTTATGGAAACTATGATGATTAAAGAAGAGGAAGTACTAGAGCTTTTAAAGAATATAAAAGTGCATGGTCCTGACAGGATATTCCCTTGGACCTTGAGGGAAGTTAGTGTGAAATGGCAGCGGGTCTGACAGAAATATTTCAAATGTCATTATAAATGAGGATGGTCCCGGAGGATTAGCATATTGCTCATGTGGTTCTTTTGTTTAAAAGGGTTTCTAAGAGTAAACCTAGCAATTATTGGCCTGTAAGTTTGACGTCAGTGGTGGGTAAATTAATGGAAAGTATTCTTAGAGATGGTATATATCATTATCTGGGTAGACAGGGTCTGATTAGGAGCAGTCAACATGGATTTGTGCATGGAAGGTCATATTTGACAAATCTTATTGAATTTTTTGAAGAGATTACTAGGAAAGTTGACAAGGGTAAAGCAGTGGATTTTGTCTATATGGACTTCAGTAAGGCCTTTGACAAGGTTCCACACGGAAGGTTAGTTAGGAAGGTTCAATCATTTGGTATTAATATTGAAGTTGTAAAATGGATTTAACAGTGACTGGATGGGAGATGCCAGAGAGTAGTGGTGGGTAACTGTTTGTCAGGTTGGTGGCTGGTGACTAGTGCGTCCAATGTTGTTTGTCATATACATTAATGATCTGGATGACGGGGTGGTAAATTAGATTAGTAAGTATGCAAATGATACTAAGCTAGGTGGCGTTGTGGATAATGAAGTAGGTTTTCAAAGCTTGCAGAGAGATTTAGGCCAGTTAGAAGAGTTGGCTGAAAGATGGCAGATGGACTTTAATGCTGATAAGTGTGAGGTGCTACATTTTGGTAGGACTAATCAAAATAGGACATACATGGTAAATAGTAGGGCATTGAGGAAAGCAGTAGAACAGAGTGATCTAGGAATAATTGTGCATAGTTTCCTGAAGGTGGAATCTCATGTGGGTAAGGTGGTGAAGAAAGCTTTTGGTATGCTGGCCTTTATAACTCAGAGCATTGAGTATAGGAGTTGGGATGTAATGTTAAAATTGTACAAAGCATTGGTGAGGCCAAATTTGGAGTATTATGTACAGTTCTGGTCACCGAATTATAGGAAAGATATCAAAAATTAGAGAGTACAGAGGAGATTTACTAAAATGTTACCTGGGTTTCAGTGCCTAAGTTACAGAGGAAGGTTGAACAAGTTAGGTCTTTATTCTTTGGAGCATAGAAGGTTGAGGGGGGACTTGATAGAGGTATTTTAAATTATGAGGGGGATAGATAGGGTTAATGTGGATAGGCTTTTTCCATTGAGAGTAGGGGAGATTCAAATAAGAGGACATGAGTTGAGAGGCAAAAGTTTAGGGATAACACGATAGGGAACTTCTTTACTCAGAGAGTGGTAGTTGTGTGGAACAAGCTTCCAGTGGAAGTGGTAGAGGCAGGTTCAATTTTGTCATTTAAAAAAAATTGGATAGGTATATGGACAGGAAAGGAATGGAGGGTTATGGGCTGAGTGCAGGTAGGTGGGACTAGGTAAGAGTAAGCGTTTGGCACAAACTAGAAGGGCTGAGATGGCCTGATTCTGTGCTGTAATTGTTATATGGTTATATAGTAATATCTTCTCCCATCTTCTTACTTCACCCCTGCCCCCACCCACCTGGCTTCACCTATCACTTTCTGGCATGGCCTACTTCCCCTCCCCCCACGTTCTTATTCTGGCATCTTCTTCCCCTTTCTTCTCAGAGCTGAAGAAGGGCCTCAGCTCGAAACATTGACTATTATTCATTTCCACAGATGCTGCCTGACCTGCTGAGTTCCTCTGGCATTTTGTCTGTGTTGCTCTGGTTCCAGCGTCAGCAGAATCTCGTGTCTGACAGTAGCGTTGTGAATGCATCACTTGCCACTTCTCAGCCCGTGCACAGACATTGTCGGAAACTTGCATGCAAGCGCTGTTTCACTTACCAAGGAGCCGCTAACAGAAGGGAATGATGCACACAGTAGCCTTATTCAGAACATGGGATCCAGGGCCTATGCTATTCTATGTTCTAAGTTCTATGTTGACATGTCAGGAGCGGACATGGAATGGACCCAAATGCAGGATGCAGGCACTGAAGTACTAGGGGTAGAACAGGATGGGGATGCCATGGCATGCAAGGGGTAATGCAGGCGGGGCTGGATCCCGGAGGTCAGGCAGGCAGAGCAGGATCCCAGAGTTCAGACGGGGCAGGAGGATCCCAGAGTTCAGGCGGGGCAGGAGGATCCCAGAGTTCGTGACAGACAGGAGGATCCCAGAGTTCAGGCGGGCCAGGAGGATCCCAGAGTTTGTGACAGACAGGAGGATCCCAGAGTTCATGACAGACAGGAGGATCCCAGAGTTCAGGCGGGCCAGGAGGATCCCAGAGTTCAGGCGGGCCAGGAGGATCCCAGAGTTCAGGCGGGCCAGGAGGATCCCAGAGTTCAGGCGGGCCAGGAGGATCCCAGAGTTCAGGCGGGCCAGGAGGATCCCTGGGGCAGGCGCATAACTCCTGGGCAGGGCCGCCTCCCAGGCAGGATCATTAAGGCCCGGGCAAGACACAGAACCCTGGGCAGGTGCGGGCACAACCCGTAGGGAGCAATGGGTGGAAAGGGTCGGAGTCCTCAGGGCGGGCCGCGTGGATCCCGGGCAGGGCCGCCTCCCAGACAGAAGCACGGCCTAGAGATGGCACAGACACCTGGGCAGGTGTGGGGCACAACCCATCGGAACGAGGGGAGGAAAGGGTAGGAGTCCTCAAGGCGGGCCGCATCCTGGGCAAGACTGCCTCCCAGGCGGAGACACGGAGGCCTGGGACAGGTACGGACACCTGGGCAGGTGTGGGGAACAACCCATCTGAGGTGAGGGGTAGAAAGGGATGGAGTCCCTCTGCTAGACAACGGCAGACGGCCTGGCTTCCCCAATGGAGGCGAGGGGCAGGAAGGGGCAGAACCACCCATAGGGTAATGGCAATGGCCTGGCTTACCCAATGGGGACAAGGGACAGGACCACCCGAGGGGTAACGGCGTTGGCCTGGCTTACCCGGGTGAGGTGAGGGAACAGAAGTGACCTGGGTTCAGAGTGAGCAGCAGGACTACTGTGATACACCGGTAAATTGGGAAAGGCAACCGACAACGTGACAGCATGGGCAAGGCGAATAAGGCGGAACAGCGGGACCAGTGCACATGAGAGATGCAGGGGAACAAGACCAACTGGACAGAACAGATACAGAGCAGGCCGGCAACCAGAGCAGAACCGGATCCTGAGCAGGCGAAACAGGTGCGGAGCGGGATTCGGAGCCGGCGCACCAGGTGCGGAGCGGGATTCGGAGCCGGCGCACCAGGTGCGGAGCGGGATTCGGAGCCGGCGCACCAGGTGCGGAGCGGGATTCGGAGCCGGCGCACCAGGTGCGGAGCGGGATTCGGAGCCGGCGCACCAGGTGCGGAGCGGGATTCGGAGCCGGCGCACCAGGTGCGGAGCGGGATTCGGAGCCGGCGCACCAGGTGCGGAGCGGGATTCGGAGCCGGCGCACCAGGTGCGGAGCGGGATTCGGAGCCGGCGCACCAGGTGCGGAGCGGGATTCGGAGCCGGCCGACCAGGTGCGGAGCGGGATTCGGAGCCGGCGCACCAGGTGCGGAGCGGGATTCGGAGCCGGCGGACCAGGTACGGAGCGGGATTCGGAGCCGGCGGACCAGGTACAGAGCGGGATTCGGAGCCGGCGGACCAGGTACAGAATGGGTTAAACCAGCTTGGGAGCAGGATGACCCCCCAACTCGGCTCAGTCCCCGAGCCCCTTATAAACACCTGCCCCCTAATAGGCGACAGGTGTACCTCGTTAAGCCAAGGTGATCCAATGGTTCCGTGTGACAGGAGAGCTAGCTGCAAGGCCCGGAGTCCGGAGTCTGCGAACCGGAGCAAGACCCGGAAGGCGGGCTCTGGACCGGACCCTAACATGACACCCTTCAGTCAACATCTCCCTCTGATCTTGCAAAGGAAGATAGGGCTCTGAGGACAGTGAGGGCTTTCCACTCCCCCCCACCCCCCCCATGCAATTTCTCCTCTCTCCATCTGTTGGAAGCCAGTGTGACGAGATCTGAAGGATTATCCAATATGGACTATTCCTTTAAAAAGAGAGAGAGCAGAAAGCATGTGTTCTATTTCAGCGAGAGAGAGCAACAAAAGCCTTTGAGTTGTCTTGGAAACAGCAAGGTGGAACTATATGATGGACAGCTAGTGTTTAGCACTTGTGGAATATATACAAGGTCAACTGGCTTTGTAATCAGACACACCAGAGACACAAGGAAGACACTGACTGTGGCTGAGCTTTGTGTGCCCACAACAAAGGTGGGTTTTGCTCACAGTGTGGACAAAGGGGTGACCGGTGGAAAGCTATCAGTGTGTTTATCCCTCGTCTTGGTTGATAGCTTTACTGTGGGAAACTGGCACTCTCTTTAGTGTGGTCACAGTCGGTGACTTTAAAAAGTTTCGGGAGCAGGAGGATGAAATGGAAGTTTCGATGACATCGGCACTGGGAAGACAAATCATCTCTCTCTCTCTCTCTCTCTCTCTCTCTCTCTCTCTCTCTCTCTCTCTCTCTCTCTCTCTCTCTCTCTCTCTCCTCTCTCTCTCTCTCTCTCTCTCTCTCTCTCTCTCTCTCTCTCTCTCTCTCTCTCTCTCTCTCTCTCTCTCTCTCTCTCTCTCTCTCTCTCTCTCTCTCTCTCTCTCTCTCTCTCTCTCTCTCTCTCACTGTGTTGGATGTCTCCCTCTCTTTCTTAATAGCAGCACAGTTCATAGGGTCAATCCTGGACCCTGTCACAAACTAGGGTCATTTCTGGACCCCACTACACCTCCCTTCCTTTTAAGAAAATTTTTACGAAGGAAATTTTTTTTAGTTTAAATGTACATTACAGGGTTTGAAAACACACATATATAATCAACGGATAACAGAGTAAGAAGTGTACAATTTCGAATTTAACATCTAGATAAACAATCAGCTAAAATGCTGTCGGTACCTTTTACATGTCTTATTTTTAGGTCATATTTTTGGAACATCAGACTCCAGTTCAATAGCCTTGTGTTCTTATTCTTCAAAGTAGTCAGAAATACCAACGGATTATGATCTGTGTAAACTACCAGTGGCTTCTGGACGGGACAAATATAGACTTCGAAATGTTGTAAAGTCAGAATAATTGGTACTAACTCCTTTTCAACAGTGGAATAATTTTTCTGGTGCACATTAAGTTTCTTGGAGAAATAAGCTGCTGGGTGTTCAATGTCATCCACATCTTTTTTTAACAATATTGCCCCAGCAACCTTGTCACTAGAATCTGTTGCTATAGAGAATGGTTTTGAAAAATCAGGTGCTTTGAGCACGGGATGATAACACAATATAGTTTTTAGTCATTCAAACACCTCCACGCAAAGGTCAGTCCATACAAATCTCTCACTCTTCCTCAGGAGTTTTATTGGAGGAGAGCGATATCTGCAAAGTTTTTACAAAACTTTCGGTAATACCCCACCATTCCTAAAAACC
Source organism: Hemitrygon akajei (assembly GCF_048418815.1). Lineage (NCBI taxonomy): Eukaryota > Metazoa > Chordata > Chondrichthyes > Myliobatiformes > Dasyatidae > Hemitrygon > Hemitrygon akajei. Next base: position 18,990,137 of record NC_133129.1, on the reverse strand, counting down.
TTCTCAAAGCTTTCTTGCCAGTTGGAATGGGAACCTCAGCAATAGCTTGTACTTTTGCTTGTACAGGAGCCAGTTGGCCCTGGCCTACCACATACCCAAGATATCTGACAGTGGCGTGGCCAAATTCACTTTTAGCGAGATTCACTGTGAGATTTGCCTCGGACAGCCGTTTGAACAATTTTGCCACAGCCACAATGTGCTCTTCCCACGTGTCACTCCAGACCACTGAGTCATCGATATAAGCCCCTGTGTTTTCCAAACCTCTAATCACCGAATCAATCATTCTTTGAAATGTCCCTGGAGCATTTTTCATTCTGAAAGGTAAAACATTATATTCGTACAGCCCTGAAGGTGTGACAAATGCTAAGATTTCTTTAGCCCTTTCGGTCAAAGGAACACAACAATATCCTTTCAGCAAGTCAATTTTTGTGAGGTGCTTAGCCTTTCCCACTGTATCAATACAATCATCTACTCTCGGGATAGGATAAGCATCTGTTTTGGTTACTGCATTTATTTTCCTGTAGTCGGCACAAAATCTCATGCTACCGTCCAGTTTGGGAACAAGAACAAAGTGCGCCACCCAATCTGAGGTAGATCACCTAATGATACTGGCTGCTAGCATGTATTCAATTTCCTTTCCACCAACTTGCTTTTCTCTAAGTTCATTCTGTAGGGATGTTGTTTAACGGGCTGGGCTGAATTTACAATGACATCATGCACTGCAATCATGCACTGTCTCGGAACATCTGGAAATAAATCCTTATGCCTGTTAATTAACTCTGTCAATTCGATTCTCTGTGCAGGCTCCAAATGACAGACTTTATCAGTAAGGTCGGTCAAAATAATGGAATTCTCCAGTCTGGTTGGCATGATATTTAACTTGTTAAAATGATCTTGCCCCTCATTATCAGATTCCACAACCTCATTTGTTTTCATGACAGTACTGATTGGTGCTATCTCAGAGTCATAATACGGTTTTAGCATATTTATGTGCACTAATTGACCAGCCTTTCTCCTATCAGGAGTTCTGATAACATAGTTCAAAGAGTCAATCTTCTTAATTACCTCGTAGGGTCCATGAAATTTCGCTGGGAGGGGATTGGTCACCAAGGGAAACAAAACCAGAACTTTATCTCCAACTTCAAACACCTACTGGGGAGCTCTTTTATCATAACAATGTTTCATTTTGACTTGGGAGTCTTGCAAATTCTTCTTTGCAAGGTCGCATACCCTACTAAGTCTCTCACGGAATTTCAGAATATAATCTATCACACTGACACACACTGTCAGGTTAGACCACTGCTCCCTAAGCAAGGTCAAAGGTCTCTTTGGCCTATGGCTGAAAACGAGCTCAAATGGACTAAACCCCAGTGATACCTGAATGGTATGCCTCACGGCAAAGAGTAATAGGTGTATAGCCTCATCCCAGTCTCTGTCATTCTCCTGACAGTAGGTTTTAATCATCTTTTTTAAAGTTGAATGAAACCGCTCCAAAGCCCCTTGAGACTCCAGGTGGTAGGCAGATGATATAATTTGTTTAGCCGCCAGCTCAGAAACTATCCACTGGAATGTTCTTGATGTGAAGTTACTTCCCTGATCCGATTGAATCTCTTTAGGCAGACCTACCAGTGTGAAAAACTTTATGAGTGCCTTTACCACAGTTTTTGCTTGAATGTTTCTAAGAGGCACAGCCTCAGGGAACCCAGATGCAGCACACATAACAGTTAACACATACTGATGACCAGCTACAGTCTTTGGCAATGGGCCCACACAGTCCACTATGACCTGGGAAAATGGTTAACTAAAAGCAGGTATTTGCTGAAGTGGTGCCTTTGGGATGGCCTGATTAGGCTTTCCCACCACCTGGCATGTATGACACCTTCTGCAGTAAATTGACAATGTCTTTCCTCATGTTAGGCCAATAAACCTCCCTCGTAATCCTGTGTACTGTTTTCTTTACTCCGAAATGTCCATAAAGGCACCTTGTGGGCCAGGTTTAAAATTTCAGCCCTGTAAACCTTTGGAACCATTACTTGATGCACAATCACCCAATCCTCATTTGCAGGCACCGTAGCAGTTCTCCACTTCCTCATCAACACCCCATCTTTAAGGTAAAATCCCACTGACTCATTCTGAATTTCCTCCTCAGAGAGAGCTGTCTCTTTTAAAGCCACAATTTCCGAATCTTTATTCTGTTCCTCCATAAATTCTTTCCTCGATAAAGACAAGTCTGTCTCATCCCCCTTACTCTCCTTAGCCGTACTATCCTCTAAGTCCTGTTGATACAGGGATGGTAGGAAAGTCTCGGACAAATCAACATTTGTATCAGCAGCCTTTTTCAACATGCTTCTAGTTACTGCGCAGGCAGGATAAACTTCAGAACCTATGGGCGGGTCCTCAGCAGCAGCAGGCTTGCTTGTTAGCTGAACCACTGGATACACAGCTCCACCTGCAAGGTCATTATCCAGTAAGACATCAACATTGTCTATGGGTAGTTCAGATTGCACCCCTATTGTGACTGGTCTGGATACCAAGTTGCACTTCAGAATTATCTTATGCAAAGGTACGGCCTCAGTCCCTTTTCCAATACCTTTGATAACATTCACTTCACCAGTCTCCATCTCAACACTAAATTCCAAAACACTCTTTAAGATTAATGACTAAAAAGCTCCAGTATCTCTCCAGATTCTCATTGGAACCGGGGTTAACCCCTCCTTTACAGACACAAACCCATTCGAAATAAATCTCGCATCCTTCTTGAACTTGGCCTGACCCCTCCTTCCTTTAACCAGCTTGATACAGGCATTTGGGGTTGTTGCCTTTCCTTTTCCCTTATCTGTTTTTTGAGCAAAACACCTAGACGCTACGTGACCAGGCTTCCCACAATGGAAACAAGTTAAACTGGGGAATGTTCCTCCTGACTGCTTCTCTTCCTCCTTAACTTTTTCGCTAGTCCCCAGCTTACTTTCTGGCTTAGACGGTGGGCTATCTCTGTTATCCCTGTTACCCTTTTGATAGCTGTTGTTCAGGAAAAACTTTACCTTGTGGGTTAAAGCATACTCGTCTGCTAACTTAGCAGATTCTGACAGGGTCTTAGCCTCTTTCTCATTCAGGTATGTTCTTATGTTGTCAGGGACACAATTTTTAAATTCTTCAATCAATATCAACACCCTCAATTTGCCATCATCCTCACTCATCTCTTCTGAAGTGCACCAATGATCAAAGTACACACATTTCTCATAGGCAAACTCCACAAAGGTTTGGTTCCACTGCTTCCTCCAGAACCAACTCATAAGCCTTAAGTATAGCACCTTTCGCTTCATCATAATCATTTGCGTCTGCTGTGGACAACGCCAAATATGCTCGTTGAGCCTTCCCCATAATACACATTGTAACAACACAGCCCACTTATCTCTCGGCCAGTGCTGATTTACGGCCACTTTTTCAAAGTGCAGGAGGTACTTATCGATTTCTGTTTCCTCAAATGGAGGTACCAAATTAATTCTTGACTGATATTAAACCTCACCCCATGGTATGCCACATGCTCTGCACGTTGCCATTTCTCTCTCTCTCTCTGGAACTGTCTGACTTTCTGTTTCTTCTCTCTACTTTTCTGCTTCTTCAGCCTCTAACTTAAGCCCCTCTAGCCTCATCTGTTCCAGATGTACCTGGACTTCCCCTTTCCCTATAGGAAAGCCCTCTAATGCCTCCTCATCAAATTCCTTTGCCAGGACATAATTTTCAGCTATTTCCCGTTGAATTTCTGCCTTGTCGTACCCTTCTTGACCTCTGTCAGTCTCAATGCATCAACAACTTTCCACAACACTTCCTTTTTAGCTTTCTTTAAGCCCATAGGGTCTGGTCTTTCTAGAAAACCCTCAACATACATTTATGCTGTTTTTCCACACAACGAAATCAAATAGGGGATTTCCTCCAAATCAATTTGAACAAGCCCACACACAATTGTACACATCCCGGAAGAGCCCCCAATTTTGCTACGTACCCCATGACGGGTTAAAGAACCAGCAGAAATGGAAAACATATTTTGGAGTCTGGGATTGCTATTAACCAATAGCGTTTATTAGCTACTTGGAAATACAGTGCTATAAATGCAGATAAATCAAACAGGTTAGCAATGATATATACCTACATGAGTGTGGAAATAGGAACAAAACTAGGCTCTTTCAAACCTAGGGGTGGATGGATATAGTCTTACGATGATGAAGCAAGTTCAGTTCAGTTCGAGGTAGTTACTTGAGTAACGTTGGAGAGAGAGAGAGTGAGGTGAGAGGTGAGCTGATGCCGTCGATCTTCCCATTGTCTTCCGAAGCCCTGTTGCAGTCACCGACTAGGACCATAACATGTGTGACCATTCTTCAGTGATGGAATTATCATCCAGGCAAGGGTGAACACACAAATACTTCCCCACCGGTCACACCTTTTCATACTGCGAGAGCCACTGATCCATTTCCCCGAATTGATACTCCAAAACCCCACCTTCCTGTGGGTGCAAAAAACTCCTTCAGTATCTGAAACCGTGTGTCTGGCTGTATCAGCAGACCTGGTTTTTATCTCCACATGTTGGACACCTGCTATCCATCAACCTGCTTCGTCCTCCTCTCTCTGTAAGAGTTTTACAAGCAGGCAAGTGTCTTTGTGGCAAGGTAAACAAGCTTGTAGAGAAACCATAACATCAATCTTTCTATCAGTCTCTGTCCCCCTCTCTCTCTCTCATTGCATTGGATGCCTCTCTCTTGCTCTTAATAGCAGCACAGTTCATAGGGTTAATCCTGGACACAGTCACAAACTAGGGTCATTTCTGGACCCCGTCACATTCCATTCATTCTGTCATAGTATTTGTCAAGACTTGGACACAGCTATGATTGGATGCCTCCTTGCATTCCACCTTGCCTGATAAATTGGACTGTCGAGTCAACTGACTCTGAAGGCTAGTAATATTCGCGTTATTCTTCATTGTTCTTTTCATTCTCAGTGTAGGCTACATTTTCCATTTGCGAGTTTCAGTTAATGGTCCTGTTTGGCCTAGTGTTTACTGTTTTCTTTTCCCAATAACACGGTTTGCATTAAAGTCTGTGAACTATCGATCTGATTCAGTGTCTTTTGCTCTGCACTTGGGCCATATCCAAACCTTGTGAGACCTATACCTTTATGTTACTGTACAAGGCATATTTATCTTCCAAACTCACCTGGAAGTTCGCTTCATAGAGTCACTGGGCACTACAAGATAGAAACAGGTGCTTTGGCACCACCGTAACCCAGTTAAAGGAAGTTCAGCATCAAAGGAGTCACCTTTTGATGATCCAATTAAAAGCCCAAGGATTGAGAAATTCAGCAAAAGGTGAAGGAGAAGCTCAGTGAGAAATAAACAAGCTGTTAGAACTTCTATTGTTAAATAAAAAGAGAATCGGGTGATACGTACCACGTAACAGGTTAAAAAGGACCAGCAGAAATGGACACACCGGGAGTCTGAGTTTTCCATTATAAACACTATTTTATTAATAACTACGTGATAAAATAATATAAAACAAGATAAGGCAAACAGTTTAGCAGAGTAAATGCATATGTAAGTGAGTAAATGAAGTTCCCAAATTTCTTCAAGCTTAGGTGGTGAAATGATAGTCTTACAATGGTATAGGTATGAAGTCATTTCAATTCTGGGTATTTAATTGAATAGGAGGGAGAGGGAGAGGGAGAGGGAGAGAGAGAGAGAGAGAGAGAGAGAGAGGGAGAGGGGGAGAGAGAGAGAGAGAGAGAGAGAGAGAGAGAGAGAGAGAGAGAGATGATTTGTCTTCCCAGTGCCGATGTCAACGAAACTTCCATGTCATCCTCCTGCTCCCGAAACTTTTTAAAGTCACCGACTGTGACCACACTAAAGAGAGTGCCAGTTTCCCACAGTAAAGCTATCAACCAAGACGAGGGATAAACACACTGATAGCTTTCCACCGGTCACCCCTTTGTCCACACTGTGAGCAAAACCCACCTTTGTTGTTTGAGCGGATGAAAACCTGTCAGTCCTCGAGATGGGTGGGTGGTGCTTGGAGAAGCGATGTGGAAGGTTGTAGAATCAGAACAGTGAGCTTTGGTCTCCACTCCCATTGTTGCAGGTGTGATCTCTCTCCCTCTCTGAGCCTTTCTGAGACACCAATGTGCTGGATTATGGACTGCAGGTTTGATGGACTCTGGATCAAGGTCTCTTTGAGGGGTTTCTGCTGTTGCTTGCATGGTGGGGGGTGGGCAGTTGGGGTGTGGTTAACGGTTTTGCTGCTGCTTGTGTGGGGAGAGTGGGGGCACGGATTCAGGGCTTCAATGTTTCTCTCATTCATTCTATGGGGTTTCTTCTTTTGTGGATGTCTGTGAAGAGTAGGATTTTCAGGTTGTATACTGTATACATTCTGATATGAAATTAACCTTTAAACACTTGGATACTCTTCTAGACAAACTTCTGAACAGCGAACTATTGCAGACTTCAGTTGTCCTTTGAGGATGTACCTTTGAGACAACTAAATGATCTGGCACTTTTGTGATCTCCTGGGAGGTCTAGCGAAGATGTGAGTGGAGAATGCCATCACTGGAGATGGCAGTTTCAAGGCCTGATGGTGGAAGACAAACTCATGATCAGTTCCATTACTCAGTGCCAAGATTAAAATTCTCCGTTTCTGAACTCCTGTCACAATTAAGCAGCAGAGTGTCTCAATTAACTGAAGGGAATCATGTCTATTTTCTCAAACAGTTTTTGGTTTTTAAGAGTCATCCCAATAGGCGGCTGCCCCAATTAACCAATGACTCAATTAACCAGAATACACTGTATTTCAGAAGCATAGACATGCCAGGAGGAGTCAGTAGTGAGTGCTGTCTCTCCTGGACCGAGGATGGAAATGGTGCAGCCTCCTCCCCCTGGGTTCAGTCGTCCTTGCCGATTACTGTTTCTTCACCACCTCCGCATAGATCACCTCTGAAACACAAAAATCAGATATTAGTTCAGACAGTGAGGGAAGATTGAAGGCTGAGGATTGAAGACTGAGATTTGAAGGCTGAAGATTGAAGACGGAAGACTGAGGATTGAAGACTGAAGATTGAAGATTGAGGATTGAAGACTAGAAATTGAAGCCTGAAGATTGAAGACTGAGGATTGAAGACTGAAAGTGAAAAGACTGAGGACTGAAGATTGAAGCCTGACAATTGGAGACTGAAGGTTGGTGACTGAAGATTGAAGACGGAGGTTTGAAGACTGAGGATTGAAGACTGAAGGTTGGTGACTGAAGTTTGAAGACTAAAGTTTGAAGACTGAAGGTTGAAGACTGAGGATTGAAGACTGATGATTGAAGACTAGAGATTGAAGACTGAAGGTTGAAGACTGAGGATTGAAAACTGAGGATTGAAGACTGAAGTTGGCCTGCCCAGAAGTTAAGACCCAGGGTTGGCATGTCTAGAAATCCAAGACCTGATGTCTGTGAGTCCACTGGCAGCTGAAGGCCCGGAGGTGGTCTATCCCAGGGTTGGAAGCCTGACGGTGTGGGGGGTGGGGTGAGAGGGAGGAAAGGGCTTGTTTGTAGTGCTTGTTTTTTTCATGGTTGTTGTTCTCTTGTTGTTTGTGTTGCTCTGCTGAACATTGTGGGTGTGCGATGTTGGTGCCAGAACATGTGGTGACACTTGTGGACTGCCCCCGGCACATCCTTGTGTTGTGTTGGTTCTTTACGCAAATGACACATCTCACTGTCTGTTTCGATGTATGGGTGATAAATACATGAATCTGAGTCGGAGACTGGCCAGGCCTCTCTGATGAACAGGAAACTCAAAGGGCCTGTGCAGTCAGCTCACCATTCCCTATTCCTGTCTCGTACACCACTGTCTCCCAGCTAGTGTCCTCACCTGTGCAACAAGAGCATACAAAGTATGCTTCCCTCCCCTTATTCCCCCTCCCCTTCCCCTTTTCTCCATCTCCCACACCTCCTCCTCATTCCTCCTCCCTCAATTTTCCCCCTTCACCCTCCCTCTCTCCTTCCATTGCTCCATCCATCTCCCACTTCCACCACTCTCTCCCTTCCTACCTTGCTCTCTTCCTCTCTCTCCCTTCACCCTGCTCTCACCCCCTTTCTCCCACACTCAGCCCCTTCCTCTCCCCTCTCTACCTCTCCCTCTCTCTCTTCCCCACTCGGTCCCTCTCTCTCTCCCACTTCCCTTCTACCCTTCCTTCACCCCCTTCTCTTTCTCCTTCATCCCTCCTCTTTGCTCTCTTGTATTCCCTTTCCACTCCCTCACCTTCTCTCCCCTTTCCCCCTCCCTCTCTTTCATTCTCCTTCCCCTCTCCTCTCCCACTCTTCACTGCTTCTCCAATCCTTCCCTCTGGTCACAGTGAGGTGGACTGCAGGACCCAGCAGCAGCCAGACACACACCCTGTGAGTGGAAGGGATGGGAGAATGGAGCAGTTGAAGGAGATCATTTTCAAGAATACCTTGAGAGAAAGCCTCACCTGGAGGTCCAGCTTCCTGCTTCTGCCCACCTGGAATTGAAGAAGAACTTTCTGTTAGTCAGCAGGATGACCTCGAAGTGATCCAAGAAATGGTGAAAGGTAAGCGGAGACTGTACCTTGATCTTCAGCTTGTGGTTTGCTTGCCTTCTCACCTCTAATCAAAATAGTGGCATAAGTGCAGGAATCTGGCTGCTCTGTAAGGAGAGGGATTTGTCTGAATCGACAGCAAATCAATGTCAGGAGTTGCAGTGTTATGTTGAAGCTGTATAAGGCATTGGTGAGGCCCAGTTTGGAGTATTGTGTGCAGATTTGGTCACCTAACTACAGAAAAGATATGAATAAGATTGTAAGTGCAGAGTGCAGAGAAAGTTTACAAGGATTCTGCCAGAACGTGGTGACCTGATTTATAGGGAAAGATTAAAGAGGTTGGGGCTTCATTCCCTGGAGTGTAGGGGAATGAAGGGAGATTTGATAGAGGGATGGGAAATTATGAGGGGTAGTAATAAGATAAATGCAAGCAGGCTTTTTCCACTGAGGTTGGGTGAGAAAACCCACTGAGGGGGCACAGTCCTAAGGTGCTTGGAAGTAGGTACAGAGGAAATGTCAGGGGTAAGTTTTCACAGACAGAAAGCGGTGGGTGTGTGGAATGCACTACCAGTGAAGGTGGTAGAGGTGGATACAGTAGGGTCTTTTAAGAGACTCTTAGATAGGTACATGGAGCTTCGAAAAATAGAGGGCTATGCAGTAGGGAAATTCTAGGCAGTTTCTAGAGTAGGTTACATGGTCAGCACAACATTGTGGGCTGAAGGGCCTGTAATGTGCTGTAGATTTCTGTTTCTATGAGACCAGAACTAGAGGTCATAGGTTAAGTGTAAAGGTAAAATGTTAAAAGAAAACATAAGACCATAAAACATAGGAGCAGAATTAGGCCATTCAGCCCATTGAGTCTACTCCACCATTCCATCATGGTTGATTTATTTTCCCTCTCAACCCCATTCTCCTGCCTTCTCCCCATAACCTTTCACACCCTGACTAATTAAGACCCTATCAACATCTGCTTTAAATAAACCCAGTAACTTGGCTTCCACATCCGTCTGTGGCAATGAATTCCTCACCACCCTCTGGCTAAAGAAATTCCTCCTCATCTCTGTTCTATAATGACATCCCTCCATTCTGAGGCTGTATCCTCTGGTCCTAGACTTCCCCACTTTCGGAAACATGCTCTCCAATTCCGCTCTATCTAGGTTTTCAATATTCGATGGTCAGCAGGCAGTCTGAGAAATGGTGAACGGGAAATGGAGACTGTACCTTGATCTTCAGTTTGAAGTTTTCTTGCCTTCCCAGGTTCTGTCGGAATGCTGGCATAAGTGAAGGAATCTGACTGCTCTGTAAAGAGGAGAGTGATTAGTCCGAATTGACTAATGTCTGAAAGCAAGAAATGTTACACCTCGCAGCTCACATTTATATGGAGCTTTAAACTATCTACAGACTGTACAAGACCTTGGAGAGTGGTGTCCACAGGTACATAGTGTTGTCAAAAGAGTTTTGTACAATAGCCTTCAGAAATCAAAGTACTGAGTCAGGTGTACAGGTGTACCTAATAATGTGGCCATTGAGTGTAAATACGATATTGTCAATCACTGACTCAGATCTGTTTCAGCACCTTTAAGAAAATTGAAAGGTTCTGTCGATCATCTGGTTAAGTTCTGAATACAAATTAGATAAAATTCCTCAGCAAATGAGGCACTGATGTTGACCTCTCTCACTGCGATTGAAGAGAACGCTGTCGTACTCACTGCCGTTGTCTTGTGCTGTCACAAAACACAGGATGGTCACAGGTCAGAAGGAAGTTTGGCCCTTGGAGTTTATTCTGGGTCCACATTCCATGGGACTTGCTTTTCCCCTGTGAATTAGCTGAAATGTTCAGGCTGTTTGTTTCTGTAGGCCTTACACATCTGAGTCTAAAACCTCTCCAGAGTAACACACTCAAATGCTAAAGGAACTCAGCAGGTCAGGCAGCATCTATGGAGGGGAATGAAGGTCTCATCTTGAAACATCAAACGTTTATTCCTCTCCAGAGATGCTGCCTCTTCTAAGAGGATCACAACCTTGTCATAGGGTTCGGAGGCCCGTGTGCCTCAATGACTCGGAAAGCTATGTTGGCTGGAGTTCAGGTTTTATGCTTTGGCTCTTGGTAGGGTCAGCCATGTCAAACAGGTCAAAGGGCAGAGGCTGGTCTGAGAGAGGTCCACTGGTTCTCCAGTTTTGGGGTTCAGCTCAGGGCTAACAACCCTGACTGGTCAATCAAATCTGTTATGGAAACAGCAGTGAAGAATCCTTCTACATCTGAGTGCGATGGTATTCCTGAGTCTCCACTTGGGACCTGCGTGACTGACAGTTGTGAAAGCTACCGATATGATGAAGTAGGCCAGAGATGGAGGACTGCCATTGCTGCCCGAAACCTCAGTGGTGTAACAGACAGGAGAGTAGATAGGTGCTGAGTTCCTGAATTGAACTGAACTGAATTGACATTATTACTTACATCCTTCATATATATGAGGAGTAAAAATCTTTACGTTACGTCTCCATCCAAATGAACAATGAGCAATTTATAGTAATTTATAATAAATAGTATGTACACCAGGATAGTCAATATAACATAGAAGTACAGTTGTGTCAGCATGAATTAATCAGTCTGAGGCCTGGTGGAAGAAGCTGTTGCTCCTGGCTTTTATGCTGCGGTACCGTTTCCCAGATGGTAGCAGCTGGAACAGTTTGTGGTTGGAGTGACTCGAATCTCCAATGATCCTTTGGGCCGTTTTTACACACCTGTCTTTGTAAATTTCCTGAATAGAGGGAAGTTCACATCTACAGGCTGCCTCATTATTATTTGAGATAATCAGTGTAGTGTCATCAGCAAATTTAATTACAGATTGTAAGGTTGTATATGGTGACAGATGTGTACTTTGATAATGAATTTACTTTGAACTTTGAAATGTTAGCAGGAATTCAGCAACACAAAGGAACAGAATTGTTGACATTTTGGATTGAGACCCTGCAAACCATTGATAATTTATTTCTCCCCCACAGACACAGTTCAACCCACTGAATTTCTCTACCAGATTGTGTGTAATTCCAGTTCCCAACACTCTTGTCGCTACAAACGAGGTCAAAACTCTCAACCAGTAAGGTGCTGGTATTTACCTTCGTTGTTGCTGCTCGGGGCAATGTTGTCGTACAACGGGCTGCTGTCTTGCACTGTAACACAAATCAGAGAATCATGTTCAAATTCAGGTTTAATTGTCATTCAGCCACACACATGTATACAGCCAAATGAAACAGCGTTCCTCTGGAGCCAAGGTGTAAAATACAGTCATCAATAGTCACACACTACACATAGCAAACACACAGCACATATACTGTTGTTACAATAGCAAAAAAACATACACAAAACACAAAATAATATCAGCACAAGTCCCTCAGTGTTAAGCATGAAGATTGGTGTTACATGGGATGCTGTCCTGGAGCCATGTTTCTGTAAGAATAAGCATGTAGCAGTTCCTCATCTCACGCTTGTGCACCAGTGCAGATGCAGACCAATGCAATCCCACTTGTTTTCATCAAGTGAACACTGGAGGGCAGCACTGATAGCAAACAGCAGGAGATTCAGCCCGACAATGTCCATACTAGCTCTTAGGAGGACAATTCTATCATCCCATTGATCCTTCTCTTATCCCCTGGTCCAGGACGTTATCTCCTGCCCATCCAATACTCTGTTGAATGCCTTTACTATTACAGATTTAGGGTCAAAACAATCTTAACCCCTCCCCTGCTAACTTCTGGCCAGCTTTTTCACACTATGCATCTTGGTTCAAAAGGGAACGGGTTCTCTCTTGGATTTATGGGTGAGAAACTGAAGTGCACATAGACCATACTCCCTGCTCCGCCATTCCATCATGGCCGATTTATTTTCCCTCTGAACCCCCATTCTCCTGCCTTCTCCCTGTAATCTCTGGACCTGCTCCAATGTAGCACACGCTGTCTTAGATATGGAGTCCAAAACTGCTGACCATACTCCAAGTGCGGCTCGGCCGATGCCTCGTGCCTTGCAGAGGTGGAAATGCATTGGGGTATCAGGAGGTGGGCTGCTTCCCCCAGAGACACAGCCTCTGGCTTGCTTGGTGCTTACAGAACTAGTCCAGATGTGTGCCTGCTCGGTGGTAACCTCCTCCCAAGGTATGAGTGACCCAAAGTGGTAATACGACTGAATCTGTCCTGCAGAGCTCTGTGGGGAGCCGTAGAGTGATGGGTGTCTCGGTTTCTTCAGCACCTGTATTTGCTGATTGTTGCCTTAACGAGAGTCCTTAACTGAATTGACTTTATTACATGAGGACTAAAAATCTTTACGTTACGTCACCATTGAAATGTGCAATGTGCAACTTATAGTAATTTATAAGAAATAGTAAGTAGAGCGGACAGTCAATATCATATAGAAATACAATTGTATCAGCATGAATTAATCAGTCTGATGGCCTGGTGGAAGGAGCCTGTTGGTCCTAACTTTAATGCTGAGGTACTATTTCCCGGATAGGAGCAGCTGGAACAGTATGTAATTGGGGTCACTCGGGTCTCCAATGATCCTTTGGCCGTTTTTACACATCTTTCGTTGTAAATGTCCTGAACAGTGGGAAGTTCACACCTACAGATGCGCTGGGCTGTCTGCACCACTCTCTGCAGAGTCCTACGATTAAAGGAGGTACAGTTCCCATACCGGGCAGTGATGCAGCCAGTCAGGATGGTCTTAGTTGTGCCATTGTAGAAAGTTCTTAGGATTTGGGGCCCATACCAAACTTCTTCATCTGTCTGAGGTGAAAGAGGCGCTGTTGTGCCTTTTTCACCACACAGCCAGTACGTACAGACCACGTGAGATGCTCGGTGATGCTTATGCTGAGAAACTTAAAGCTAATTAAGGTGAGTCCAATCAATGTAGCGTTGTCAGCGAATTTAATTAGCAGATTGGAGCTGTGGGTGGTGACACAGTCATGGGTTCACAGAGAGTAAAGGAGAGGCCTTAGTACACAGCCCTGAGGGGCACCTGTGTTGGGGGTTAGAGCGGTGGAGGTGAGGGAGCCCACTCTTATCACCTGCTGGCAATCTGACAGTAAGTCCAGGATCCAGCTGCACAAGGCAGGGTGAAGGCCGAGGTCTCTAGGTTTCTTGTCGAGCCTGGTGGTGGGGGGGCGGGATTACTGTGTTGAATGCTGAACTGTAATCCAAGAACAGCATTCTCACATAAGCATCCTTCTTCTCCAGATGTGTAAGGACAGTGTGTAGAGCTGTGGCTATTGAATCATCAGTTGATTGGTTGTGTCGGTGGGTGAATCGTAGGGGGTCCAGTGTGGGTGGTAGCATGCTGCAGATGTTGTCCTTGACCAGCCTCTCAAAGCATTTGCTTATTACTGTGGTGAGTGCAACAGGACGCCAGTCATTCAGACATGTTACCTTGGCCTTGTGTTTTCTGTTTAATCTGGTCAAGTTAATTGTGACTGGCACGGGTTTTCTGCTTTCCATGATTATTCAAAGGGGACTCTCATTTAGTGCTGAGTGGAGTTCTTGAGCATCAGAATGGGAATGCAAGGGAATGAGAGGGTTACCGGATGAGGAATGTCCGGCAGCTCTTGGGCTGTGTTCCCTCGAGTTCAGGAGAATGAGGGGGGATCTCATAGAAACATTCCGAATGTCAAAAGGCCTGAACAGATTAGATATGGCAAAGTTATTTCCCATGGTAGGGGAGTCCAGGACAAGAGAGCACAGCTTCAGGAATGAAGGACGTCCATTTAGAACAGAGATGAGGAGAAATTACTTTAGTCAGAGGGTGGTAACTCTGTGGAATTTGTTGCCACGAGCAGCTGTGGAAGCCAAGTTATCGGGTGTCTTTAAGGCAGAGAAAAATATGTTCTTATTAGACAGGGTATGGGGAGAAGGCAGGGGAGTGGGGATGACCAGAAGAATTGAATCAGCCTGTGACTGAATAGCAGAGCAGACTTGATGGGCCAAATGGCCTACTTGTGCTCCTATGTCTTATGGTGTTAAGTGGTTATGTCACAAACACAGAAAGCCTACAGCACGATACAGGCCCTTCGGCCCACAAAGCCGTGCCGAACACGTCCTTACTTTAGAAATTACCTCGGGTTACCCATGGCCCTCTATTTTTCTAAGCTCCATGTGCCTATCCAGGAGTCTCTAAAAGACCCCATCGTATCGGCCTCTGTGACCATTGCCAGCAGCCCATTCCATGCACTCACTACTCTCTGCGTAAAAGTCTTGCCCCTGTCATCTCCTCTGTACCTACTTCCCAGCACCTTAAACCTGTGTCCACTTGTGGCAACCATTTCAGCCCTGGGGAAAAGCCTCTGACTGTCCACATGATCAATGCCTCTCATCATCTTATACATCTCTATCAGGTCACCTCTTATCCTCCATCGCTCCAAGGAGAAAAGGCCGAGTTCACTCAAACTATTCTCATAAGGCATGCTCCCCAATCCAGGCAACATCCTTGTAAATCTCCTCTGCACCCTTTCTATGGCTTCCACATCCTTCCTGTAGTGAGGCAACCAGAACTGAGTATAGTACTCCAACATTACCTCTCGACTCCTAAACTCAATCCCATGATTGATGAAGGCCAATGCACTGTATGTCTTCTTAACCTGCGTGGCAACTTTGCGTGTCCTATGGACTCGGACCCCAACATCCTTCTGATCCTCCACACTGCCAAGTGTCTTACAATTAATACTATATTCTACCATCTTATTTGACCTACCAAAATGAACCACCTCACACTCAACTGGGTTGAACTCCATCTGCCACTTCCTAGCCCATTTTTGCATCTTATGAATGTCCCTCTGACAGCCCTCCACACTATCCACAACACCCCCAACCTTTGTGTCATCAGCAGATTTACTAACCCATCCCTACAATTCCTCATCCAGGTCATTTATAAAAACCACAAAGAGTAGGGGTCGCAGAACAGATCCCTGAGGCACACCACTCATCACGACCTCCATGCAGATTATGACCCGTCTAGAACCACTCGTTGCCTTCTGTGGGCAAGCCAATTCTCCATTTACAAAGCAATGTCCCCTTGGATCCCATGCCTCCTTACTTTCTCAGTAAGCCTTGCATGAGATACCTTATCAAATGCCTTGCTGAAATCCATATACACTACATCTACTGCTCTTCCTGCATCAATGTGGTTAGTCACATCCTCAAAAAATTCAATCAGGCTTGTAAGGCACGACCTGCCTTTGACAAAGCCATGCTGACTATTCCTAATCATATTATACCTTTCCGAAAGTTCATAAATCCTGCCTCTCAAGATCTTTTCCATCAACTTACCAACCACTGAGGTAAGACTCACTGGTCTATAATTTCTATAACCTCTTCCCCAGGGCACCACTGCTCAGTACAAGAGGACATGGCTTTAAGGTAAGGAGAGGAAAGTTCAAAGGGGGATATTAGAGGGAGGTTTTTTTACTCAGAGAGTGGTTGGTGCGTGGAATGCACTGCCTGAGTCAGTGGTGGAGGCAGATACACTAGTGAAGTTTAAGTGACTACTAGACAGGTATATGGAGGAATTTAAGATAGCAGGATTTAAGGATTTAATTTAAGGAGGCAGGGTTTAAGGGTCAGCACAACATGGTGGGCTGAAGGGCCTGTTCTGTGCTGTACTGTTCTACGTTCCAGTGAATCCGAAGCTGCTCTGCTCTTTCCTCGGCTGGTGGAGCTCCCTGCCTGTTCTAGATTTGTTATTGATCGTTCCCCTGGGAGCCGTGACTGGTTCACCCCCTCGCGCTGTCAGCTCAGTACCTGACTGAGGCGGCTTCTGTTCCTGCTCCGATCGGGTCGAAGGTGGAACATTCCTGTCGAGAAAAGAACCGATATCATGAAATCACAGCATGTTCCCAGTTGTGGTTATCCAAGATTACAACTGACCCAGTGGGCCAAGGAACAGCAGATCGGGTTTAATTTAATACGACAAAATGCAAGACCTCAGGTTCTGAGGAGTGTGGCAGGACAGAGCGACCAGGGAACACAGACCCTTAATTCCCTGAAAGTGGTGTCACAGCTAGACAGGGTTGTGAAGATACGCTGTTACAGCTCGGGGTGTCAGAGTTCAATTCTGGCATCCTCTGTAAGCAAGTTTTATGTTCCATCCTGAGTGCCTGTCCTGTGGGTTTCCTCCGGGTGCTCCGGTTTCCTCCCACAGTCCAGAATCATACAGGTTAGGGTCAGTAAGTTGTGGGCATGTTATGTTGGCGTTGGAAGCATGGCAACACTTGCTGACTGCCCCCAGCGCAATCTCAGACTGTGTTGGTTATTGACACAAGTGACACATTCACTGTATGTTTCGACATGCCTGTGACAAATAAAGCTGATAGTCATGGAGTCAAGGAACAGTACACCACAGAAACAGACCCTTTGGCCCATCGAGCCCATGCCGAACCAGTAATCTGCCTCGTCCCATCGACCTGCATCTGAACCAAAGCCCTTCAATTGAAATTGAACCCACATGCACCACTTGTGCTGGCAGCTCGTTCCACACTCTCACCACCCTCTGAGTGAAGACGTTTCCCTCATGTTCCTCTTAAACTTCTCACCTTTTACCCTTAACCCATGACCTCTAGCTTCAGTCTCACACAACCTCAGTGGAAAAAGCCTGCTTGCACTTACCCTATCTATACCCCTCGTAATTTTGTATAACTCTATCAAATCTCCTCTCAATCTTCTATGTTCCCGATAACTCAGGTCCTCCAGACTCGGCAACATCCTTGTAAACTTTCTCTGTACTCTTTCAACCTTATTTACATCTTTCGTGTAGTTTGGTGAACAAAACTGCACACAATACTCCAAATTAGGCTTCACTGATGTCTTATACAACTTCAACATAACATCCGTCTCCTTTACTCAATACATTGATGTGGTGAACTACATATACCTGTCTGGACTGCCCCTGTGGCTCCTCCCACAGACCCCTGTATAAAGGCAATTGAGGCCTGAGCCCGGCCTCATTCTCCAGGATGTAGTGTTGTTCATTCTTCCAGTCAATAAAAGCCGATATCTCGCTTCTTACGTCTCAGAGTGAGTTATTGATGGTGCATCAATTGATTTATGAAGGCCAATGTGCCAAAAGCTTTCTTTGCATCCGTAACTATGGGTGACGCCACTTTCAATGAATTATGGACCTGTGTTCTCAGATCCCTTTGTTCTACCACACTCCTCACTGCCATACATTCACCATGTAAGGCCTACACTGGCTGGTTCTCCCAAACTGCAACACCTCGCACTTGTCGACATTAAGCTCCATCTGCCATTTTTCAGCCCACTTTTCCAGTTGGTCCAGATCCCTCTGCAAGCCGTGATAGTCTTTCTCACTGTCCACTACACTCCCAATCTTGGTGACATCTGCAAATTTGCTGATCCAGTTAATTGCATTATCATCCAGATGATTGATAGAGATGACAAACAATGGACCCAGCACCGATCCCTGTGGGACTCCACTGGTCACAGGCCTCCAGTGACTAGTCAGATCTCTGAACAAAGTCAGCACGCTGTGCTCGACCTGTGGGTGACAGACCCCCCATTCAACCCCAGCCTGGTCTCCGTATCGATTCACCTTACCTTTTCGTACCTCTGTTGAAACCCATCAGCCAGATGTGAACTGAAGAAATAAAAAGATGATCATTATTGTACTTAAAAACTGAAATCCGTGTTGTGCACCAAGAAGTGCAGAGTAAGAAAGGTTCATAGACAAAAGGAACTCTGCCCCCTCCCACCACTGAATCCCCTCTCACATCCCAGACACTCTCTCCACACCCACTGAATCCCCTCTCACATCCCACAGACACTCTCCCCCCCACCCACTGAATCCCCCTCACATCCCACAGACACTCTCCCCCACACCCACTGAATCCCCTCTCACATCCCACACGCTCCGCACACACACTGAATCCCCTCTCACAGCCCACTGACTCTCCCCACCCACTGAATCCCCTCTCACAGCCCACAGGCACTCTCCCCCCACCCACTGAATCCCCTCCCCCAGCCCACAGACTTTCCCCCATCACCCACTCAATCCCCTCCCACAGTCCACCAACTCTCCCCCATCACCCACTGAATCCCCTCCCGCAGCCCACAGACTCTCCCCCATCACCCACTGAATCCTCTCCCACAGTCCACCGACCCTCTCCCATCACCCACTGAATCCCCTCCCGCAGCCCACTGACTCTCCCCCCATCACCCACTGAATCCCCTCCCACAGCCCACTGACTCTCCCCATCACCCACTGAATCCCCTCCCACAGCCCACCAACTCTCCCCCATCACCCACTGAATCCCCTCCCGCAGCCCACTGACTCTCCCCATCACCCACTGAATCCCCTCCCACAGCCCACTGACTCTCCCCCCATCACCCACTGAATCCCCTCCCGCAGCCCACAGACTCTCCCCCATCACCCACTGAATCCTCTCCCACAGTCCACCGACCCTCTCCCATCACCCACTGAATCCCCTCCCGCAGCCCACTGACTCTCCCCCCATCACCCACTGAATCCCCTCCCACAGCCCACTGACTCTCCCCATCACCCACTGAATCCCCTCCCACAGCCCACCAACTCTCCCCCATCACCCACTGAATCCCCTCCCGCAGCCCACTGACTCTCCCCATCACCCACTGAATCCCCTCCCCCAGCCCACCGACTCTCCCCATCACCCACTGAATCCCCTCCCACAGCCCACTGACTCTCCCCCCATCACCCACTGAATCCCCTCCCACAGCCCACTGACTCTCCCCATCACCCACTGAATCCCCTCCCACAGTCCATAGACACTCTCCCCATCACCCACTGAATCCCCTCTCCCAGCCCACCAACTCTCCCCCATCACCCACTGAATCCCCTACCCCAGCCCACAGACTCTCCCCCATCACCCACTGAATCCCCTCTCCCAGCCCACCAACTCTCCCCCCATCACCCACTGAATCCCCTCCCCCAGCCCACAGACTCTCCCCCATCACCCACTGAATCCCCTCCCACAGTCCACCGACTCTCCCCCATCACCCACTGAATCTCCTCCCACAGTCCACCGACTCTCCCCCCATCACCCACTGAATCCCCTCTCCCAGCCCACCAACTCTCCCCCCATCACCCACTGAATCCCCTCCCACAGCCCACAGACTCTCCCCCATCACCCACTGAATCCCCTCCCACAGCCCACTGACTCTCCCCATCACCCACTGAATCCCCTCCCACAGCCCACTGACTCTCCCCCCATCACCCACTGAATCCCCTCCCACACCCCACTGACTCTCCCCCATCACCCACTGAATCCCCTCCCACAGCCCACCGACTCTCCCCCATCAGCCACTCTCCTTCATAGAGAGGAACAGTCATCTTCACTTGCCAGCCAGTTCTCCGCTCACCTTTTTTCTTCCAGGAGATTGCAAGGAGGACACAGACTAGGAGCAGGAGAACCAGAACGACCACCACGTAAATGAGAGAGTTTGAGTTTGCTGTGAGACAGAGAGCAGCTTTAACACCAGACCTCAGTACAGTGCTTCCATTTTCATTGTGCCCTAGCGGCTTTCTCCCGATCGATACTAGAGTTGTGGAGACACACTGTACAGCCCAACAGACCCTTCGGCCCGATGGTCCATACTGACCAAGGTCATCATCCAAGGTCCTATTTGCAAGCGTTTGGCCCATAACCTTCCAAATCTTTCCTATTTCAGACTATTTATTCATTTAATTTTGTATCTTGTGGTAATTTTTATTTCCTACACTTCACTGCTGCCACAAAACGACAAATTTCACAAAATAGTTGTGTGATAATGAACTTGATTGTGATTCTATCGATGACCTGTCCCACTGTCTTTTAAAATGGGCGGCATTCATCATTACGGACGCCCTCCAACCAGGACACACCCTCTTCTCATTGCTAATATCAGGGAGGAGGTACAGGAGCCTGAAGACTCACACTCAATGTTTCAGGAACAGCTTCTTCCCCTCCGCCATCAGATTTATGAAAGGTCCGTGAACCCATGAACACCACATCCATTCTGCTCTCCTTTTACATTACTTATTCATTTTTAGATATTTCTTATTGTAACTAACTTACTGTGATTTCACAGCTGCCTGTGGCAAAGAATTCCACAGATTCACCACTCTCTGGCTAAAGAAATTGCTCCTCATCTCATCTCGATTCTGAGGCCATGTCCTCTGGTCTCAGACTCTCCCACCATCAGAAACATCCACTCTATCAAGGCCTTTCACCATTCGATAGGTTTCAATAAGGAAACACCTCATTCTTCTGAATTCTAGAGAAAACATCCTTGCTTTTATATTCTTCTCCTCTTGAAATGAATGTGAACATTGCATTTGCCTTCCTCACCACTGACTCAGCCTGCAAGTTAGCCTTCAGGGAATCCTGCACAAGCATTTCCAAATCCCTTTCTGCCTCAAATTTTTGTATTTTCTCTCCATTTAAAAAATAGTCAGTCATTTCATTTCTTTTACCAAAGTGCACAACCATACATTTCCCGACACTATTCCATCTGCTATTTCTTTGCCCATTCTCCTCATCTGTCTCAGTCCTTCTGTAGCCTCTCTACCTCCTCAAAACTACCTGCCCCTCATATCTTCATATCGTCTGCAAACTTTGCAACAAAGCCATCAATTTCATTATCCAAGTCATTGACACATGACGTAAAAAGAATCGGTCCCAACACAGACCCCT
The DNA here is from genome assembly GCF_048418815.1 of Hemitrygon akajei. Lineage (NCBI taxonomy): Eukaryota > Metazoa > Chordata > Chondrichthyes > Myliobatiformes > Dasyatidae > Hemitrygon > Hemitrygon akajei. Next base: position 18,968,858 of record NC_133129.1, on the reverse strand, counting down.
GTTGAAAACCACTAGTCACCGGCTGCCAGCCAGAAAGGGCTCCCTTTATCCCCACTCTTTGTCTCCTGCCAATCAGCCCCTGCTTTATCCAAGCTAGTATCTTTCCTGGAATACCATGGGCTCATCGCCTGTAAAGCAGCCTCATGTGTGGCACCTTGTCAAAGAGCTTCTGAAAATCCAATACACAACATCCACCAATTCTCCTTTGTCTATCCTGCTTGTGAGTTCTTCAAAGAATTCCAACAGATTTGTCAGGCAAGATTTCCCTTAAGGAAACCATGCTGACTACAGCCCATTTTATCATGTGCCTCCAAATACCCTGAGACCTCATCCTTAGTAATCAGCTCCAACATCTTCCCAACCACTGAGATCAGACTAACTCACCTATAGTTTCCTTTCTTCTGTCTCTCTCCCTTCTTGAATATTGGAAAGACATTTGCAATTTTCCTGTCTTCCAGAACCATTTCAGAATCTAGTGAATCTTGAAAGATCATTACTAATGCCTCCCCAATCTCTTCAGCCACCTCTTTCAGAACTCTGGGATGTACAGCATCTGGTCCAGGTGATTTATCTACCTTCAGATTTTTCAGTTTCCCAAGAACATTCTCTCTAGTAATGGTAACTTCACACACTTCATGACCCCTGACTCCTGGAACTTCCACCATACTGATACCATCTTCTGCAGTGAAGACTGATGCAAAATACTAATTCAGTTCATCCGCCATTTCATTGTCCCTCATGACCACCTCTTCTGCATCGGTTTCCAGCGGTCCAATATCCACTCTCGCCTCTCCTTTACACTTCAAATATCTGAAGAAACTTTTGGTATATTCTTTAATATTATTGGCTAGCTTACTTTCATATTTCATCTTTACCTTCATAATGACTTTTTAGTTGCCTTCTGTTGATTTTTAAAAGCTTTCACTTTCCCCTAAGTCTCTAGACTTTCCTCCTGTAATCCAGCACCAAGCTGATTTTCCCAATCTCCCAGCACACTGAAATTCCCCGTGATTATTGTAACATGCAGTTTCTTTCTCCCGTTGTAATTTGAAGACCACATCTTTACTACTGTTCAGGGGGTCTGTATACAACTCCCATCAGGGTCTTTTGACACTTGCAGTTCCTTAGCTCTTTCCACAATGATTCAACATATACGCAGCTCAGGACACGAGTCACACCCTGCTCAACCTATCTTTGTCTGAGGTTTTATGAACATCTGCCTCCACAACCTCTCCACTAACTGTTCTGGCACTCTGGTTCCCATCCCCTGCAACTCCAGTTTAAACCCACCACGCAGCGTTAACAAACCTTCCCACAGGGATATTAATCTCCCTCCAGTTCAGGTGCAAACTGTCCCTTCTGTACAGGCCACTTTCCCTGGAAGAGAGCCCAATGATCCAAAAATCTTACGCCCTTCCTCCTCCACCAACTCCTTAGCCACGCATTAAACTGTATAATCTTTCTAGTTCTAGCCTCAGTAGCATGTGGCACAGGTAGCAATCTTGAGATCACAACCCTGGGGTTCCTGCCCTTTAACTTAGTACCTGACTCCCGATGCAGAACCTCGTCACTCATCCTACCCATGTCATTGGCACCTACATGCTTCACGACCTCTGGCAACTCACCCTCCCACTCCAGAATGCTGAGGACTCAATCTGAGATATCCCGGACCCTGGCACCCGGGAGGCAATGTACCATCCAGGAATCTCGTTCTCACCACAGAACCTCCTGTCCGTTCCCCTAGCTAACAAATCCCCCATTACCACAGCGTGCCTCTCCCCCCCACCTTCCCTTCTGAGTCACAGAGGCTGACTCAGTGCCAGAGACCCAACCACTGTGACTTTCCTCTGTTAGGTCATCCCTCTCCACCCACCCCCCTCCCCCTGACAGTATACCACTTTGAGGGGAATGGCCACAGGGGTACTCTCCTGCACCTTGGGTGTAACTACCTCTCTGTGTGACCTATCCATCACCCTCTCATCCGCCCGGATGATCCGGAGTTCATCCAGTTCCAGCTCCGACTTCTTCACGCGGATGGTTAGAAGCTGCAGCTGGATGCACTTCTCACAGTTGTAGTCGTCAGGGACACTGGAGGTCTCCCTGCCTTCCCACATCCCACAAGAGGAGAATTCCACTATCCTGCCGGGCATCTCCATTGTCTCAGTTCAGCAGATATAAAGACGAGATGGGTATCGGAGTTTGGAGTTCAATTCCTGCACCGTCTGTAAGGAGTTTGTACGTTCTCCCTGTGACCGTGTGGGTTTCCTCCGGGTGCTCTGGTTTCCTCCCACAGTCTAAAGATGGACTGGCTCGTCGGTTAATTGGTCATTGTAAATCGTCGTGGGTTCAATAGGTGGGTTTCTGGGTGGTGTGGCTCATTGGGTCGGAAGGGCCTGTTCCGTGCTGTATCTCTTGTTACGAATGTGGAGCAACTCTGATAGGCAGAAGGGGGCAAAGTCACCCCCCCCCCTTTTGAGAATCATAAAATCGTTATTATTTTGGGTCTGATACCCAGGAAATGAGAGAGATAAACAGCTCATGTCAGTAATGAGAGAGACAATGCAGGGATACACAAAGGTTGGAATGTCTCCTATTGACAGAGAAAGAGATTACTGCTATTGTCTCTTGAAGAAGGAATTGTGTATTGAGTACTGTTCTATTCATTGAAACCCCTCAGGGGGCAACCAGAGTGGTCTGGTTGAGGGATTGCTTCATCCCAACCTGATTGACACCTGAGACCCCGAGAGTGGGGATAAAAGTAGGGTCTGGGGAACACCCCTCAGACGCACCAGGAGAGATGTTACGAGACCGGTGGGGGCTTGTGTGTGTGTCCACCCTTGCCTGGGTGATGAGTCCTCCATGGAACGGTCTAGCTAAAGGACGGAAACGGATCAAGATCGTAAAAGGAAAGTCGGCAAGTTTCTCTCTCTCTCTCTCCCTCTCTCTCTCCAACAATTGCAACACAGTGATCAACAACTACCGCAGCCTGCATGAACTGAACTGAACTTTATATTTCCATTGGACAATTCATTATCCCCTAGACAACGATAGAGCTTATTTCTTATTGATTATTATTGTACCTGCACTTTTAGGTTTAGTATTGATGATGTATATTATCTGTATATTTGCATTGATATTATTTTTGTGTATTTTTACTAATAAATATTGTTAAAAATAGTATCATCAGACTTCAACGGATACTCCTATCTTTGCTGGTAAGATACCCAGTTATGGGGTTCGTAACACTCTAAATGCATAAACAAATAAATAATGAGGTGGAGAGTCCATCTTAACGTACTGGGGACCACTTTGTAGTTATAACTGTAGGATAAAAGCTGTCCTTCACCCTGGTGGTCCGTGCATCCAGGCTGTTGTACCTTCTGCCCAGTGGGAGAGGGCCGAAGAGAGAATGTCCAGGGTGGATGGGAGGGTCTCTGATTTTGCAGTCTGTTTCACAGAGACGGTGAGAAGTGTAGACAGAATCCATGGAGGGGGCTGGCTTCTGTCTTGATCAATGTGACAGGTTGAGCCCTGTCTTGATCAATGTGACAGGTGTCCTGTCTGCCTCCTCCCCCTGACATTCTGCAGAATCACAATCAGGATTAGGATAATTTCACCGGCTTGTGTTTTGTGCAGCAGTACATTGCAATCATCATCATCGGTATGTGCTGTGTTGTGTGATGTGGGCAATCACAGTCTCTTAACCATGATGAACACACACAAAATGCTGGAGGAACTCAGCAGGCCAGGCAGCAAGATGGGTGATGGCAGCCATTATCAATGTATTTCAGAGATTGCCTGCCTGGTGTCAGTGGTGTCACATCACCAAGTCAAGTCTCTGTGTCAAGTCTCAGTGTCTAGGCTCCGTATCAATGTTCCTCCTGTTTGCTGTCTAACGTTCACGTCCACGTCTGCATCCTAACTCAATAGAAAACCTACAGCACAATACAGGCCATTCGGCCCACAAAGTTGTGCTGAACATGTCACTACCTCAGAAATTACTAGGCTTACCCACAGCCCACTGTTCAACTAAGCTCCATGTACCTATCTAAAAGTCTCCTAAAAGACCCTATCGTATCCACCTCCACCACTGTTGCTGGCAGCCCATTCCATACGCTCACCACTCTCTGAATAAAAAACTTGCCCCTGTCATCTCCTCTGTACCTACTCCCCAGCACCTTAAACCTGTGTCCTCTTGTGGCAACCATTTCAGCCCCGGGAAAAAGCCTCTGACTATCCACACGATCAATGCCTCTCATCATCTTATACACCTCTATCAGGTCACCTCTCATCCTCCGTCGCTCCAAGGAGAAAAGGCCAAGTTCACTCAACCTATTCTCATAAGGCATGTTCCCCAATCCAGGTAAGAATCTTGTAAATCTCTGCTGTAGCATTTCTATGGCTTCCACATCCTTCCTGTAGTGAGGTGATCAGAACTGTGCACAGTACTCCAAGTGAGGTCTGACCATGGTCCTATATAGCTGCAACATTACCTCTCAGCTCCGAAATTCAATAGACAATAGACAATAGGTGCAGGAGTAGGCCATTCAGCCCTTCTAGCCAGCACCGCCATTCACTGTGATCATGGCTGATCATACACAATCAGTACCCCGTTCCTGCCTATCTATAAGATCTATAAGAGCTCTATCTAACTCTCTCTTGAATGCATCCAGAGACTTGGCCTCCACTGCCTTCTGGGGCAGAGCATTCCACATATCCACCACTTTCTGGGTGAAAAAGTTTTTCCGCATCTCAGTTCTAAATGGTCTACCCCTTATTCTAAACTGTGGCCTCTAGTTCTGGACTCACCCATCAGCGGGAACATGCTTCCTGCCTCCAGTGTGTCCAATCCCTTAATAATCATATATGTTTCAATCAGATCCCCTCTCATCCTTCTAAATTCCAGTGTATACAAGCCCAGTCGCTCCAATCATTCAACATATGACAGTCCCGCCATTCCGGGAATTAACCTTGTGAACCTACGCTGCACTCCCTCAATAGCAAGAATGTCCTTCCTCAAATTTGGAGACCAAAACTGCACACAATACTCCAGGTGGGGTCTAACCAGGGCCCTGTACAGCTGCAGAAGGACCTCTTTACTCCTATTCTCAATTCCTCTTGTTATAAAGGCCAGTATGCCATTAGCTTTCTTCACTGCCTGCTGTACCTGCATGCTTCCTTTCATTGACTGATGTACAAGAACACCTAGATCTCGTTGTGCTTCCCCTTTTCCTAACTTGACCCCATTTAGATAGTAATCTGCCTTCCTGTTCTTGCCACCGAAGTGGATAACCTCACATTTATCCACATTAAACTGCATCTGCCAAACATTAACTATATTAACTTTTTTTATATTTGCCCACTCACCCAACCTGTCCAAATCATCCTGCATTCTCATAACATCTTCCTGACATTTCACACTGCCACTCAGCTTTGTGTCATCAGCAAATTTGCTAATGTTACTTTTAGTCCAATTCCATGATTAAAATTCAATTCCAATTCAATTCCATGATTGATGAAGGCCAATACGCCATACGCCTTCTTAACCAGAGAGTCAACCTGCGCAGCTGATTTGAGTTTCCTATGGACTCGGACCCCAAGATCCCTCTGATCCTCCACACTGCCAAGAGTCTTACCATTAATACTATATTCTGCCATCATATTTGACCTACCAAAATGAACCACCTCATACTTATCTGGGTTGAACTCCATCTGCCACTTCTCAGCCTAGTTTTGCATTTTATTGATGTCCTGCTGTAACCTCTAACAGCCCTCCACACTATCCACAACACACCCAACCTTGTGTCATCAGCAAACTTACTAACCCATTCCTACAATTCCTCATCCAGGTCATTTATAAAAATCACAAAGAGTAGGGGTCGCAGAGCAGATCCCCGAGGCACACCACTCGTCACCGACCTCCATGCAGATTATGACCCATCTAGAACCACTCTTTGCCTTCTGTGGGCAAGCCAGTTCTCCATTCACAAAGCAATGTCCCCTTGGATCCCATGCCTCCTTACTTTCTCAATAAGCCTTGCATGGGGTACCTTATCAAATGCCTTGCTGAAATCCATATGCACTACATCTACTGCTCTTCCTTCATCAATGTGTTTAGTCACATCCTCAAAAAATTCAAATCAGGCTCGTAAAGCATGACCTGCCCTTGACAAAGCCATGCTGACTACTCCTAATCATATTATACCTCTCCAAATGTACATAAATCCTGCCTCTCAGGATCTTCTCCATCAACTTTCCAACAACTGAGGTAAGACTCACTGGTCTATAATTTCCTGGGCTATCTCTACTCCCTTTCTTGAATAAAGGAACAACATCCACAACCCTCCAATCCTCCGGAACCTCTCCCATCCCCATTGATGATGCAAAGATCATCGCCCATGCCTGTGTCCTGCACTTGGGTTCTCCTCATTCGCCAAGTTCCATTGCAACAGAACGATCTGGTCACAATGGACCCAGTGGATACAAATACCCTGTAACAAACCCTCGCTAGCCAGGGCTCCCTGCTGGGTCTGCATGATCAACTTCTCCGGGAGGTCATGGAGAACCTCTGTTCCCTGTCTGCTAATGTAAAGAAGATTGGTGACCAGGTGGACCGAGTATCCACTCATTTTACCCCATCCAGTCCTGGAACTCTGTCTAACCAACCCAGACAGTCTGTAGTGGCAACCCCCTACGTGTCAGCAACACCCACGCCAAGAGAGCCTCACGTACCTGAACCAGAACACTCCACTGGGGATTTGGGGAAGTGCCGGGCCTTCCTTCTGCAATGCTCCTTGGTGTTCAATCAGCAGTCATTGACGTATTCCACAAACAAGTCAAAGATAGCTTATATCATGGGGTTGTTGCGGGGAAGTGCCTTAGCGGGGGCTACAGCTGTTTGGGACAATCAGCTGGATATCTGCTCTTCATTCCCCACCTTTATCACAGAAATGAGAAAGATCTTTGACCTCCCAGTCCGTGGTAAAGATGCCGCTAAGTGTCTACTCATTCCTGTCAGGGTTCACGCAGTGTTGCCGATTATTCTGTGAAACTCCGGACATTAGCAGGTGGAACTCAGGGTGGAACGATGATGCACTCCAAGGGGTATTTCCAAATTGCCTCAGCAACATGGTGAAAGACAAGTTGGTGGCAAGAAACGACACCGACAGCCTGGACTCCTTGATCTCCCTAGCCACCAGGTTGGACAATCGTCTTCGAGAACGTCATAGGGAGACAACTGGTCGTCCACCACCTTTGGCCACTCCACGGCACCCTGTACCATCTCCCACCAGCACAGGCCCCTCTTCTCCTCCCACTCCTAGAATAGCTCCCAGTCCGGCCATTTCCCCCATTCCGTGAGAGGAGCCCAAACAGCTGGGCCCGAACCGCCTTTCCCCCACAGAACAATTCCAGAGATTAAGAGCAGGGGATTGTCTCTATTGTGGCCAGTCTGGCCACTTCCGTGCTACCTGTTCCCTTTGGCCAAAAGGGAGGGCTCACCAGTAGAAAGGGGGATCTTGGTGAGCCAGACAACATTCCCTTCCGTCCCCCGAACCCAGATGCAGATCCAAGCTACTTTACGTTAAAACCAACAGTCCCTGTCTCTGTCCGCTCTGGTGGACTCTGGCACCGAGGGAAACCTTTTGGATGGAAACATATCTTCCCGGGCCGGGATTCCTCCGGAACTGTTGAGTATCCCTCTGGAAGCCCAGGCACTGGATGGTAGACTACTGGCCCGAGTCACACACTGTACACCACGCCTGTCTCTTACTCTCTCTGGAAACCATCGGGAACAGGGACAATTTAACCTAATTTCCTCTCCTCAAGCTCCTACTGTTCTTGGGCACCCCGGTTAAGCTGCCATAATCCCCAGATCGACTGGTCCACCTGGAAGATAGTCAGCTGGAGTCCATTCTGTCACTCCACTTGTCTACAGTCGGCCCTTTCTCCTGTGAAAGTCACCGTGACCTCATCTGCCTCTGAAACTCCTGACTTATCCAAGGTTCCAGCAGAGTATCACGACCTGGGACAAGTGTTTAGTAAACAACAGGCCCTTTTCCTGCCTCCACACTAACCTTACGATTGTGCAATTGACCTTCTCCCCGGGGAGAGCGGACGAGTGAGAGTGGATCCCAAAAAGATCCGGGCGGTGGCGGAATGACCAAGACCCACGACGCTCAAGCAAACTTGGGTTTGCAAACTTCTATCGTCGTTTCATCAGGGATTACAGCCGGGTGGCAGTGCCCCTTACTCGACTCACATCACCTACGACCCCTTTTCACTGGGACCCCGAAGCGGACTCCGTCATCTAGGAGCTGAAGAGATGTTTCACCTCCACTCCCATCCCGGTCCAACCTGACCCCTCTCGCCAATTCACTGCGGAGGTCGACGCCTCTGACTCTGGGGTGGGAGCGGTCCTCTCCCAACGTTCCGGCCCAGACCAGAACTTCATCCCTGGGCCTTCTTTTCTCGTCGCCGAATGAAATTACAACGTAGTGATCCGGGAGTTACTGGCCGTCAAACTCGCTTTGGAGGAGTGGAGGCACTGGCTGGAGGGCGCAGAACATCTGTTTATCGTCTGGACTGATCACAAGAACCTCGCGTACATCCAAACTGCCAAACGCCTGGATTACCAACAAGCCCGTTGGGCATTATTTTTTGGCCGGTTCAGATTCACATGGATGCTCGATGCCCGATGCCATCTCCCATCAATATGTTTCCAAGGAGGACCTTCCCAACCCCAAGACCATCCTTCCACCAGGTTCTCCAGTGGGGGCACACCTCATTTCTCATTTCGCCTGCCATCCCGGAATCGATCAGACTCTGTCCCTTCTGAACAGACATTTCTGGTGGCACTCCATGGATGCTGACACTCACTCCTTCGTCTCTGCCTGTTCTGTTTGTGCCCGTGGAAAAGCCTCCCACCGACCACCTGCTGGGTTGTTTCGTCCCCTACCTGTCCCTAGCCACACTTGGTCTCACATTGCGCTGGATTTCGTTACGGGACTAACCCCTTCACATGGGAACACTGCCGTACTCACCGTGGTGGACCGCTTCTCCAAAGCTGTCCACTTCATAGCCCTTCCCAAACTCCCTACAGCCCGTGAAGCAGCAAACCTTCTCGTCCATCACGTTTTCCATCTTCATGGAATTCCCTCTGACATTATTTCTGACCGGGGTCCCCAATTCGTTTCTCAAGTCTGGAGATCTTTTGTCAAGCCCTTGGAGCCTCAGTAAATCTGTTGTCTGGCTTTCATCCACAGATGAACGGTCAAACAGAACGAGCAAACCGCGATTTGGAAGCAGCATTGCGCTGCATAACCGCCAACAACCCGTCTTCCTGGAGCACCCATCTCGCTTGGGTAGAGTACTCCCACAACTCCCTGGTCAGCACCGCCACCGGAACGTCTCCCTTTGAATGCTCACTCGGTTACCAACCCCCTCTGTTCTCCACGCATGAAGATGATATTGCTGTGCCTTCAGTTCAGGCCCATCTCCGCCGGTGCCGCAAGATCTGGAAAGACAGACGTACGGCCCTGCTCCGCTCAGCCGACCGCAAACAGAGGATTGCCGAATGCCATCGGATTCATGCACCTGATTATCGGCCTGGGCAGAAGGTTTGGCTCTGTTCTAAAGACATCCCCCTCAAGAATGAACCCAGGAAACTCGCCCCTCGCTACCTGGGACCATTCGAGATTGAGAGTGTCATCAACCTCTCGGTGGTCCGACTCAAACTGCCCGGATCCATGCACATCCATCCTACATTTCACATCTCCCAATTCAAACCTGTATCTGTCAGCCTTTTGTGCCCTCCTGCCGAACCCCCTCCACCCGCCCGGATCATTGAGGACCACCCAGCGTACACCATACGGTGAATACTGGATGCACGCCTCCAATGCAGGGGTCTCCAGTACCTGGTTGATTGAGAGGGATACGGCCCGGAGGAACACTCCCGGATTCCCCACTCCTTCATCCTGGACCCTTCCCTCATCCGTGATTTCCATCGGGACTATCTGGACAAGCCTGGTGGTTTCACCCCTGAAATGGGGAGGGGAGGTACTATCATGGTCCTGATCGTGTATTTCCTAGTTTCCTCTAATTTCCTTTGTTTGTGCCATGGTTCTGACCGTTAATTTCCCAATTGCTTCTAATTTTCTTTGATGACGGCACACCTATTTTCCATCAGGACCTGCAGTATAAGAACCCCAGTGTTACAAACCCCAGTTGCCAGATCGTTGGTCTTTTTCCTGTCTGATAACTGATGTTTCTCGACCGCTTAGAACCATTTGTTCCAAGTTTAGCTATGAGACTCTGTCTCTCTGAGTCAAGGCTCTGTGTCAAGGTTTCTCCTGTTTGCTGTCCAACGGTCACGTCCGCGTCTGCAACCTAACTAAACCTCCATGCCCGTGTCCTGCTCTTGGGTTTGCCTCGTTCATCACATTTCATTGCAACAAGAATCCCCTATGTGGGAAATAACTTTCCCATCTCTAATCTGTTCTGGCCTTTTAACATTCAGAATGTTTCTATGAGACCCCTCCCCCTCATTCTCCTGAACTCCAGGGAATACAGCCCAAGAGCTGCCAGACGTTCCTCATACAGTAACCCTTTCATTCCTGGAATCATTCTCGTGAATCTTCTCTGAACCCTCTCCAATGTCAGTATATCCTCTCTAAAATAAGGAGCCCAGAACTGCACACAATACTCCGTGTGGTCTCACAAGTGCCTTATAGGGCCTCAACATCATATCACTGCTCTTCTATTCTGTACCTCTAGAAATGAATGGCAACATTGCATTCAACTTCTTCACAACTGACTCAGTCTGGAGGTTAACCTTCAGGGTATCCTGCATAAGGACTCCCAAGTCCCTTTGCATCTCTGCATTTTGAATTCTCTCCCCATCTAAATAATAGTCTGCCCGTTTATTTCTCCCACCAAAGTGCATGACCATACACTTTCCAACATTGTATTTCATTTTCCATATCTTTGCCCATTCCCCTGTATCCTCAACACTACCCTCTCCTCCACCTATCTTTGTATCATTGGCAAACTTAGCCACAAATCCATTAATCCCATAGTCCAAATCATTGACATACATCGTAAAAAGCAGCGGTCTCAACACCGACCCCTGTGGAACCCCACTGGTAACCAGCAGCCAGCCAGAATAGGATCCCTTTATTCACACTCTCTGTTTTCTGCCGATCAACCAATGCTCCACCCATGCTAGTAACTTCCCTGTAATTCCATGGGCTCTTATCTTGCTAAGCAGCCTCATGTGTGACACCTTGTCAAAGGCCTTTTGGAAATCCAAGTACACCACATCTACTGCATCTCCTTTATCTACCCCGCTTGTAATTTCCTCAAGGAATTGCAGTAGTTTTGTCAGGCAGGATTTTCCTTTCAGGAAACCATGCTGGCTTTGGCCTATCTTGTCATGTGTATAACCAGGACTTGTGATCTGCACCAGCTGCTTCTACGAACATCCACCATCTGTTCCCATGGCTTCACATCACCCTGATTCTGGGCTGGAAGGAGGGGTGGGGTGGGGGGGCTAAGCAGGTGCTACACCGTGGGCAAGGGTGACCTGCAGGCTCGCGGAAGGAAGGAGCATCTTACACCCCCTTAGGTAGAGACTCATCTCCACCCCGCCACATGATAATACATTGCAATACGTATTAATAAAAAGACTATAAATTACTGTAACACGCTGTACGGTTTCACTGCTAATGTAATGGCATCACTGTGATGTTCCACTGCTGAGGTAATGGTTTCTCTAGAGCAGCAATGCTTGGGTTATGACTAGAGATAACGGGGCATGTTTGTGAATGAGAGGGATGTTGTTCTTTCTTGTGTGTCTGGGAGCCGGGAATTCACAGACTTCTGCTGGGGAGAGATGAGGAGAGAAGACGCGAATGGAGAGAGAAGGTAGACCGCCAGATGGAATGGAGTTGGAGTGAGGGTTCGAAGGTCAGCGACGATCGGAGGAGATTCATGGTGGACGATCGACCTTATCAATGAGCTCCAACTTTTGCACATTCGACTGTTTCTGGAGAATGGGTCCTTTTCTTTTTCTTGTTTCTTTACTTTACAATAAGAAATATATATCTATATGTAGAATTTTAAATTAAATAAGTAGCACAAAAAGAGGGAAAAAAAGGAAACAAAGTAAGCTGGTCCTCACTTTTCTGATTGTCCATTCAGAAATCCGACAGCAGAAAGGAAGAAGCTCTTCCTGAAACGTTGAGTGTGTGTCTTCTCTGGGAAACTTCCTGATTCCCCGTTAGAACTCCACTCATTCCTCCCAGGCTCAGGCAAAGCCCCACCATTGAAGGTCTGGGGGCCACCCTGTGTGAAGGACTGTCTGAGATGGAGATGAGGTGGGGAAATGGAACTCATCACCAGCTGAGGTTGGGAGTGGCCAACATAACATTCATCCCCGGAGTCTGGACACAGAATACAATGGGTGCTGGAGGTTCTGACCCATCCCTGAACACTGCAGAAGATGCCGAGATGGTGTGGGAGAGAGCAGAGGCCTCTGTGGACGTGCTGGAGTATGTCGTGGGTTGGGGACAGACCCCTCCCATCGGTGCTGCCTTCCTCTTTTGCTCAGTGCTGCCCCCCAGTGTTCACTTAGTGAGAGACAAGCTGGACCAGGACAAAATCCAATCTACCATCCAGCTCCAAGCCAGATCACTCAGGAACTTGGGCTATATTATGTCTTTTTGTGACTGTATGCTTTTCTGCGATCGTAACGATGTGTACTGTGTGCTGTTGCTACTCTGCTTTACACCTTGTCCCTGGAGGAACGCTGTTTTGTTTTGCTGTATGCACGTGTGGCTGATTGACAATTAAACTTGAACTTGAATGTGGTGACGGGTTCTTTTCCGGGTCTGATCTACAGTCAGATCTCACTCGGGGACAGACAGATAAACCCGGGGGTGGGGGTTGATTAGAGAAAGGATAATGGTAGCAGGCTTCCCCCCAACCACCCCTAAAACCCTCCCCATACCCTGCAGAATGTGTTAATGGTTTCTTACTTGGGGTGACCTGCAGTTGGATCTCACTCTGGATCACATGGATAAATGGGGATTTGACGTAGGATGAATAATCATGATTCCTTTCCCTGAACTCAGCCAGACACAGGTAGCTGTGACTGTCCTCCACTCTCAGCTGCTTTATCCTGATCCAGGCATTTCCCAGCTCTGGGTCCCCGACGAGCTCGTACCGAGTCACTCCGTTTTCCGCTGCCCACGATCCATTTCCTCGGTGCCTGAAGGTGACGATGTGTCGGTAGGGATCCTTCCTCATCCACGTCACCGTGTGTGCGGTGAGGCTCTGCTGAGGCCGTGTGAACACACAGGGTAACATGGCCGAAGCTCCCTCGTTTCCAGTCATCACAGAGACACTCTCATTGGGAGCTGAGGGAAGGACAGGTGCCAGAATAAATCAGTTAACCCTCAGCAAAAACATTTAACACTGACAAAATTTCCAGCCAACAAAATAATAGAAACTCCCCACAGCACCCTCCTGAATAAAAACACAACCCATCTGTGTCTCACTAATTGAAAACCATTCAAACAAGAGAAACCCTTTAGAACATAAAACAGTCCCATCGGGCGGGAGGTAGAGAAGCTTAAATCTCACACCACCACGTTCAGGAACAGTAATTCCCTTCAACCATTCAGTTGTTGAACCAGTTGAAACCAACACTAATCACTACAGTAAACAACACAAATCACTACATTATAACAATACTAATCAGTACAGGTAACAACACAAATCACTACAGTATAACAACACTAATCAGTACAGGTAACAACACAAATCACTACATTATAACAACACTAATCAGTACAGGTAACAACACAAATCACTACAGTATAACAACACTAATCAGTACAGGTAACAACACAAATCACTACAGTATAACAACACTAATCAGTACAGGTAACAACACAAATCACTACAGTATAACAACACTAATCAGTACAGGTAACAACACAAATCACTACAGTATAACAACACTAATCAGTACAGGTAACAACACAAATCACTACATTATAACAACACTAATCAGTACAGGTAACAACACAAATCACTACAGTATAACAACACTAATCAGTACAGGTAACAACACAAATCACTACATTATAACAACACTAATCAGTACAGGTAACAACACAAATCACTACAGTATAACAACACTAATCAGTACAGGTAACAACACAAATCACTACAGTATAACAACACTAATCAGTACAGGTAACAACACTAATCACTACAGTGTAACAAGATGAATCAGTACATTCTAACACAGTACAGGGGACACAACAGCAGAGTGCAGAATAAAGTGTGACAGTTACTGAGAAAGTTCAGTGCGGGCAGGCAGTGAGGTGCAGGGCCATAATGAAGTGGGTTGCCACGGTAGCACAGCCGTTAGCGTGACACTATGACAGCTCGGGGTGTCGGAGTTCAGAGTTCAATTCCTGCACCATCTGTAAGGAGTTTGTACGTTCTCCCTGTGACCGTGTGGGTTTCCTCCGGGTGCTCCGGTTTCCTCCCACAGTCTAAGGATGGACCGGCTCGTTGGTTAATTGGTCATTGTAAATCGTCGTGGGTTCAATAGGTGGGTTTCTGGGTGGTGTGGCTCGTTGGGTCAGAAGGGCCTGTTCCGTGCTGTATCTCTAAATGAATAAACAAATAAATAATGAGGTGGAGAGTCCCTCTTATCGTACTGGGGGACCACTCCATAGTTATAACTGTAGGATAAAAGCTGTCATTCAGCCTGGTGGTCCGTGCATCCAGGCTGTTGTACCTTCTGCCCAGTGGGAGAGGGCCAAAGAGAGAATGTCCAGGGTGGATGGGAGGGTCTCTGATTTTGCAGTCTGTTTCACAGAGACGGTGAGAAGTGTAGACAGAATCCATGGAGGGGGCTGGCTTCTGTCTTGATCAATGTGACAGGTTGAGCCCTGTAATCGTGTCCTGTCTGCCTCCTCCCCCTGACATTCTGCAGAATCACAATCGGGATTAGGATAATTTCACCGGCTTGTGTTTTGTGCAGCAGTACATTGCAATCATCATCATCGGTATGTGCTGTGTTGTGTGATGTGGGCAATCACAGTCTCTTAACCATGATGAACACACACAAAATGCTGGTGGAACGCAGCAGGCCAGGCAGCATCTATACGGAGAAGCACTGTCAACGTTTCGGGCTGAGACGCTTCGTCAGGCGAAGGGTCCTGATGAAGGGTCTCAGCCCGAAACGTTGACAGTGCCTCTCCTTATAGATGCTGCCTGGCCGGCTGTGTTCCACCAGCATTTTGTGTGTGTCCCTTAATAATCTTATATGTTTCAATCAGATCCCCTCTCATCCTTCTAAATTCCAGTGTATACAAGCCCAGTCGCTCCAATCTTTCAACATATGACAGTCCGGCCATCCCGGGAATTAACCTCGTGAACATATGCTGCACTCCCTCAATAGTATGAATGTCCTTCCTCAAATTTAGAGACCAAAACTGAACACAATACTCCAGGTGTGGTCTCACCAGGGCCCTGTACAACTGCAGAAGGTCCTCTTTGTTCCTATACTCAATTCCCCTTGTTATGAAGGCCAACATGCCATTAACTTTCTTCACTGCCTGCTGTACCTGCATGCTTACTTTCAGTGACTGATGAACAAGGACACCTAGGTCTAATTGTACTTCCCCTTTTCCTAACTTGACACCATTCAGATAGTAATCTGTCTGCCTGTTCTTGCCACCAAAGTGGATAAACGCACATTTATCCACACTAAACTGCATCTGCTATGCATCTGCCCACTCACCCAACCTGTCCAAGTCACCTTGCATTCTCCTAACATCCTCCTCATTTTCACACTACTACCCAGCTTTGTGCCATCTGCAAATTTGCTAATGTTACTTTTAATTGCTTCATCTAAATCATTAATGTGTATTGTAAATAGCTGCGGTCCCAGCACCAAGCCTTGCGGTACCCCACTAGTCACTGCCTGCCATTCTGAAAAGGACCCGTTAATCTCTACTCTTTGTTTCCTTTCTGCCAACCAATTTTCTATCCATGTGAGTACCCTACCCCCAATACCATGTGCTTTAATATTGCCCACTAATCTCCTGTGTGGGACCTTATCAAAGACTTTCTGAAAGTCCAGGTACACTACATCCACTGGCTCTCCCTTGTCCATTTTCATGGTTACATCCTCAAAAAATTCCAGATTAGTCTTTTCTTTCTTTTTCAATCTTTTTATTAATATCAACATGATAAGATTAGTACATAGATATTGGGATTACAAACTTACAAAATTAAAATGAACATAAAAGGATACACAAGCAATAAGTACAATATAGTTAAGTCTTCCCAAATCATGAATGATACAAATATAAACGAAACAAAAAAACTAAGTAATTCATGTTGAAAAAAAACAGAAAAGAGAAAAAGAAAAAAAATATTAATACCCTAAGAAAAACTAAACTAACAAACTAACCACTAACTATTAAGAAAAAAAAGGAAAGAAGTTTATAGTATCTATAAAAAAAATTACAAAACCATCAGTGTCCCCAACTCCGATCCTCTCAACGTATATATAATCAAAACCGGAAAAACAAATAGGATTGGAACAGCGTCAAATTACATCATGTGAAAATATTGAATAAATGGCCTCCAAATCTTTTCAAATTTAATAGAAGGGTCATATACGACACTTCTAATTTTCTCCAAATTTAGACATAACATAGTTTGAGAAAACCAATGAAATATGGTAGGGAGATTAATTTCTTTCCAATTCAACAAAATAGATCTTCTAGCCATTAATGTAAGAAATGCAATCATCCGACAAGCAGAAGAAGATAAATAGATTGACGCCATCATTGGTAAACCAAAGATTGCAGTAATAGGATGAGGTTGTAAATCAATGTTCAATACCATGGAAATAATATCGAAAATGTCTTTCCAATATTTTTTCAAAAGCGGACATGACCAAAACATATGAGTTAAAGAAGCTATCTCAGAATGACATCTGTCACATATAGGATTTATATGGGAATAAAAATGAGCCAATTTATCCTTGGACATATGAGCCCTGTGCACAACTTTAAACTGTATCAATGAATGTTTAGCACATATAGAGGATAAATTAACTAATTGAAGAATTTTATCTCAATTCTCAATAGGGATAGTAAAGTTAAGTTATCTTTCCCAATCATTTTTAATCTTATAGAAGGCCTCTGTATGTATTTTCATAATTATATTGTAAACATTTGATATTACACCTTTCTGAAAAGGATTTAGTTCTAAAAATTTCTTCAAAATACCTGAAGAATCAAGATTTGGAAAGGTAGGAAGTACAGTGTTTAAGAAATTCCTAATCTGTAAATATCTAAAAAAATGAGATCTGGGCAAATTATATTTATTAGATAATTGTTCAAAAGACATAAAACAATTATCCAAAAATAAATCAGAAAATCGTAGTATTCCTTTAGTCTTCCAAGCTGAATAAGCTTGGTCCATAATAGAAGGATGAAAAAATAAATTGGATACAATAGGAATAGTTAAAACAAATTGATTCAACTCAAAAATTTTCTGAAATTGAAACCATATACGTAAAGTGTGTTTGACTCTCGGATTGTCAATTTGTTTATGCAATTTAGAAAGAGCAAAGGGAAGAGAAGTCCCTAAAATAGAACCCAATGAAAATCCTTGTACAGATTTAGTTTCCAGATTTACCCAATGAGGGCTAGGAGATAAATCCCAATCCCTTAACCAACATTTCAAATATCGAATATTAATTGTCTAATAATAAAATCTAAAATTAGGCAATGCCAATCCACCTTCCTTCCTTGCCTTCTGTAAATATCTTTTACCTAATCTAGGATTTTTGTTCTGTCATATATATGAGGACATTTTTGAATCAACATTGTCAAAAAAGGATTTTGGAATAAAAATTGGTACCGCTTGAAATATATATATATAAGAACTTGGGTAAAATAATCATCTTAATAGCATTAATCTGACCTATCAGAGATAAAGACAATGGTGACCATTTAGCGAACAAACATTTAATCTGATCAATTAAGGGTAAAAAATTAACCTTGAATAGCTCCTTATGATTTTTTGTAATTTTAATCCCTAAGTATATAAAAAAGTCATTAACTAATTTAAAAGGTAAATTTCCATAAATTGGAACCTGTCTATTTAAGGGGAACAATTCACTCTTATTAAGATTCAATTTATACCCGGAAAAATTACTAAACTGAAGATTAGTCAAGCACGATTTCCCCTTCATAAATCCATGCTGACTTGGACCGATGGTGTTACTGCTATCCAAATGTGCTGTTATTTCATCTTTTATAATTGACTCCAGCATCTTCCCAACCACTGATGTCAGGCTACCTGGTCTATAATTCCGTTTTCTCTCTCCCTCCTTTCTTAAAAAGTGGGATAACATTAGCTGTCCTTCAATCCTCAGGAACTGATCCTGAATTTATAGAACATTGGAAAATGATTACCAATGCTTCCACGATTTCTAGAGCCACCTCCTTAAGTTCCCTGGGATGCAGACCATCAGGCCCTGGGGATTTATTGGCCTTCAGTCCCATCAGTCTACTCAACACCATTTTCTGCCTAATGTGAATTTCCTTCAGTTCCTCCGTTACCCTAGGTCCTCTGGCCACTATTACTTCTGGGAGATTGTCTGTGTTCTCCCTAGTGAAGACAGATCCAAAGTACCTGTTCAAATCATCTGCCATTTCCTTGTTCCCCATAATAAATTCACCAGTTTCTGCCTTAAAGGGCCCAACTTTGGTCTTAACTAATTTTTTTCCTCTTCACATACCTAAAGAAGCTTTTACTTTCCTCCTTTATATTCTTCGCTAGCTTACCTTCGTACCTCATCTTTTCTCCCCATATTGCCTTTTTTGTTATCTTCTGTTGCTCTTTAAAAGTTTCTCAATCCTCTGGCTTCTCCCTCATCTTTGCTATGTTATACTTCTTCTCTTTTATTTCTATACTGTCCTTGACTTCCCTTGTCAGCCACGGTTGCCCCCTACTCCCCTTAGAATCTTTCTTCCTCTTTGGAATGAACTGATCCTGCACCTTCTGTATTATTCCCAGAAATACCTGCCATTGTTGTTCCAGTGTCATCCCTGCGAGAGAATCCTTCCAGTCAATTTTGGCCAGCTCCTCCCTCATGGCTCCATAGTCACCTTCCTTTAACTGTAATACTGACACTTCTGATTTTCCCTTCTCCCTCTCAAATTGTAGATTAAAACTTATCATATTATGGTCACTACCTCCTAATGGCTCCTTTACCTTGAGTTCCCTTATCAAATCTGGTTCATTACATAATACTAGAACCAGAATTGCCTTCTCCCTGGTAGGCTCCAGTACAAGCTGCTCTAAGAATCCATCTCGGAGGCACTCCACAAACTCCCTTTCTTGGAGTCCAGTACCATCCTGATTCTCCCAGTCTACCTGCATGTTGAAATCCCCCATTACAACTGCAGAATTACCTTTCCGACATGCTAATTTTAGCTCTTGATTCAACTTGCACCCTATATCCAGGCTCCCATTTGGGGGCCTGTAGATAACTCCCATTAGGGTCTTTTTGCCCTTACAATTTCTCAGTTCTATCCATACTGACTCTACATCTCCTGATTCTATGTCACCCCTCGCAAGGGACTGAATTTCATTCCTCACCAGCAGAGCCACCCCACCCCCTCTGCCCACCTGTCTGTCCTTTCGATAGGATGTATACCCTTGAATATTCATTTCCCAGCCCTGGTCCTCTTGCAGCCATGTCTCTGTTATTCCTACAACATCATACTTGCCAATTTCCAACTGAGCCTCAAGCTCATCCACTTTATTTCTTATACTTTGTGCATTCATATATAATACTTTTAATCCATTACTCCTCTTGCTTCTCACACCGATCCCTATTGCACTTGGCCATACACTCCAATCCCTTCCTGAGCTTTCTGCCCCTATAATTCTGATGTCTTTCTTAACTTTTCTTATTCTCTCTTTCCCTTTAACTCCATCCTTGTATTTCCAGTTTGTCTCCCCCCCCCCCACTTATTAGTTTAAACACACCCATGTAACAGTGGCAAACCTGCCTGCCAGAATGCTGGTCCCCCGCCTGTTAAGGTGCAACCCGTCCCTTTTGTACAATTCATCCTTATCCCAAAACAGATCCCAGTGGTCTGAGAATCTAAAACCCTGCTTGCCGCACCAGCTCCTCAGCCACACATTGAGATCCCATATCTCCCTGTTCCTGCCCTCACCAGCACGAGGAACTGGAAGCAAACCGGAGATAACCACCCTGGAGGTCCTGCTTTTCAGCCTTCTTCCGAGTTCTCTGAAGTCCCGCTGCAGAATTTCTTTCCTCTTCTTCCCGATGTCATTTGTGCCGACATGCACTACCCCTCCACCCACCCCTAAAACCCTCCCCATGCCCTGCAGAATGTGTCAACGGTTTCTTACCTGGGGTGACCTGCAGCCGGATCTCACTCTGGAACACATGGATATATTGGGGATTGACGTAGGATGAATAATCATGATTCCTTTCCCTGAATGCAGCCAGACACAGGTAGCTGTGACTGTCCTCCACTCTCAGCTGCTTTATCCTGATCCAGGCATTTCCCAGCTCTGGGTCCCTGACGAGCTCGTACCGAGTCACTCCGTTTTCCGCTGCCCACGATCCATTTCGAATACTCCTGAAGGTGACGATGAGTTGGTAGGGATCCTTCCTCATCCACGTCACCGTGTGTGCAGTGAGGTTCTGCGGAGGCCGTGTGAACACACAGGGTAACGTGGCCGAAGCTCCCTCAGTTCCAGTCATCACAGAGACACTCTCATTGGGAGCTGAGGGAAGGACAGGTGCCAGAATAAATCAGTTAACCCCCACCAAACATGTTTAACACTGACAAAATTTCCAGCCTGCAAAATAATAGAAACTCCCCACAGCACCCTCCTGAATAAAAACTCAACCCATCTGTGTCTCACTAATTGCAAACCATTCAGACAAGAGAAACTCTTTAGAACATAAAACAGTCCCATCGGGCAGGAGGTAGAGAAGCTTAAATCTCACACCACCACGTTCAGGAACAGCTAATTCCCTTCAACCATTCAGTTCTTGAACCAACTGACACCAACACTAATCAGTGGAGTGTAACAACACTACTCAGTACAGTCTAACAACACCAATCAGTACAGTGTAACAACATTAATCAGTACAGTAGAACAAACACTAGATGCTACAGTATAACAACACAAATCAGTACAGTATAACAACACAAATCAGTACAGGTAACAACACTAGACATGACAGTATAACAACACTAATCAGTACAGGTAACAACACAAATCACTACAGTATAGCAACACTAATCAGTACAGGTAACAACACAAATCACTACAGTATAACAACACTAATCAGTAAAGGTAACAACACAAATCACTACAGTGTAACAACACATCATAAAAGTATAACAACACTAATCAGTACAGGTAACAGCACTAGACACGACAGTATAACAACACTAATCAGTACATGTAACAGCACTAGACATGACAGTATAACAACACTAATCAGTACAGGTAACAGCACTAGACACGACAGTATAACAACACTAATCAGTACAGGTAACAGCACTAGACACGACAGTATAACAACACTAATCAGTACAGTGTAACAACATTAATCAGTACAGTAGAACAAACACTAGATGCTACAGTATAACAACACTAATCAGTACAGGTAACAACACAAATCACTACAGTATAACAACACAAATCAGTACAGTATAACAACACAAATCAGTACAGGTAACAGCACTAGACACGACAGTATAACAACACTAATCAGTACAGGTAACAGCACTAGACACGACAGTATAACAACACTAATCAGTACAGTGTAACAACATTAATCAGTACAGTAGAACAAACACTAGATGCTACAGTATAACAACACTAATCAGTACAGGTAACAACACAAATCACTACAATATAACAACACAAATCACTACAGTATAACAACACAAATCAGTACAGGTAACAACACTAGACATGACAGTATAACAACACTAATCAGTACAGGTAACAACACAAATCATTACAGTATAGCAACACTAATCAGTACAGGTAACAACACAAATCACTACAGTGTAACAACATGAATCAGTACATTCTAACACAGTACAGGGGACACAACAGCAGAGTTTCCTCCCACAGTCTAAGGATGGACCGGATTGTCGGTTAATTGGTCATTGTAAATCGTCATGGGTTCAATAGGTGGGTTTCTGGGTGGTGTGGTTCGTTGGGTCGGAAGGGCCTGTTCTGTGCTGTATCTCTAAATGAATAAACAAATAAATAATGAGGTGGAGAGTCCATCTTATCGTACTGGGGGACCACTCAGTAGTTATAACTGTAGGATAAAAGCTGTCCTTCAGCCTGGTGGTCCGTGCATCCAGGCTGTTGTACCTTCTGCCCAGTGGGAGAGGGCCGAAGAGAGAATGTCCAGGGTGGATGGGAGGGTCTCTGATTTTGCAGTCTGTTTCACAGAGACGGTGAGAAGTGTAGACAGAATCCATGGAGTGGTCTGGCTTCTGTCTTGATCAATGTGACAGGTTGAGCCCTGTAATAATGTCCTGTCTGCCTCCTCCCCCTGACATTCTGCAGAATCACAATCGGGATTAGGATAATTTCACCGGCTTGTGTTTTGTGCAGCAGTACATTGCAATCATCATCATCGGTATGTGCTGTGTTGTGTGCTGTGGGCAATCACAGTCTCTTAACCATGAGGAACTCAGCAGGCCAGGCAGCATCTCTGGAGAAGAGTAAACAGCTGACGTTTCAGGCTGACCCCTTCATCAGGACTCACACTCTGCAGAACAGGCCCTTTCATGAGTTCTGATGCAGAGTCTCAGCACAAAACATCGACTGTTTACTCAATTCTGGTGGGAGGAATGTTTGAAATTCTGAGATTGATGTGACTGTTGGGCTGTAGTTCATTTTGCTCTCCTTCAGTTTCTGTTTTCTTTCTTGTTGCTGATTGGTGGGTTGGGGTTCTAGAGGGACGATGTATTGTTTTTTGTGTGAGGGAGGGGTTAGGGATTGGTGTCTGATGTTCCTGTTGACTTTTCTGTGTGGGTGATCTGTGTGGGGAGAGGGTGTTGGATTTGGTGCTGTCGGCACTGTATTTTTTGAAAGGGAGAGGTTTAGGGGCTTGAGGCTTTTGATCTTCTGACGATCGTCTTCCAGGTGGGCGATCTGTTGGCTTTTGTGTGAGGGAGGGAGGTGGGGGGTGGGGGGTTTGAAGTTTGCGAGATTCTTCCATTTCCTTTTCATGTGGAGGTATTGATGTCTATTCTTGTAACAAATCCCATGGTTTTTCTGGATATCATGGTTATCTGGAGAAGGTGAATATCAGAGTTGTATTCTACATGCAAACTGGGACAATAAAATGAACCTTTGATCCTTTCCCCATAGACGCTGCCCAACCTGCTGAGTTCCTCCAGTATTTTGTGTGTGTTGCTCTGGATTTCCAGCAACGGCAGATTTTCTCCTGTTTATGACCATGATTGTTCTTGGCAATTTTTCTACAAAAGTGGTTTCCATCACCTTCTTCTGAGCAGTGTCTGTACAGGACGGGTGACTCCAGCCATTATCAATACTCGTCAGAGATTGTCTGCCTG
This sequence comes from Hemitrygon akajei, assembly GCF_048418815.1. Taxonomy (NCBI): domain Eukaryota; kingdom Metazoa; phylum Chordata; class Chondrichthyes; order Myliobatiformes; family Dasyatidae; genus Hemitrygon; species Hemitrygon akajei. Next base: position 18,945,156 of record NC_133129.1, on the reverse strand, counting down.
GTGTCAGTGGTCGCATAACCAGAATTTGTGATCTGCACCAGCTGCTTGTACGACCATTCACCACCTGATCCCATGGATTCACGTGACCCTGATCAGGGACTAAGCAGGGGATACACCTTACCTAAGGGTAAAGTGAAGACTAGCAGAGGAAAGGAGTGTCTTTAGTAAAGACGTATCGTCACCCTGCCACCCTGTTATACATTCAATACATATTAATCAAAAAACTATAAATTTCAGTAAGAAATGTATACCTACATGTAGAATCTTAAATTTAATAAGTAGCACAAAAAGAGGGAAAAATAAGAAAAAAAGTGAGCTGGTCCTCACTTTTCTGATTGTTCACTCAGAAATCCGACGGCAGAAAGGAAGAAGCTCTTCCTGAAACGTTGAGTGTGTGTCTTCTCTGGGAAGCTTCCTGATCCTCCGTTAGAACTCCACTCATTCCTCCCAGGCTCAGGCAAGGCCCCACCAGGGGGCCCGTTGAAGGTCTGGGGGCCACCCTGTGTGAGGGACCGTCTGAGATGGAGATGTGGTGGGGAAATGGAACTCATCACCAGCTGAGGCTGGGAGTGGCCGATATAACATTCATCCCCGGAGTCTGGACACAGAATACAATGGGTGCTGGAGGTTCTGACCCATCCCTGAACACTGCAGAAGATGCCGAGATGGTGTGGGAGAGAGCAGAGGCCTCTGTGGACGTGCTGGAGTCGGTAGTGGGTTGGGGACAGGCCCCTCCCATCGGTGCTGCCTTCCTCTTTTGCTCAGAGCTGCCCCCCAGTGTTCACTTAGTGAGAGACAAGCTGGACCAGGACAATATCCAATCTACCATCCAGCTCCAAGCCAGACCACTCAGGAACTTGGGCTATATTATGTCTTTTTGTGACTGTATGCTTTTCTGCGATCGTAACGATGTGTACTGTGTGCTGTTGCTACTCTGCTTTACACCTTGTCCCTGGAGGAACGCTGTTTTGTTTTGCTGTATGCACGTGTGGCTGATTGACAATTAAACTTGAACTTGAATGTGGCGACGGGTTCTTTTCCGGGTCTGATCTACAGTCAGATCTCACTCGGGGTCAGACAGATAAACACGGGGGTGGGGGTTGATTAGAGAAAGGATAATGGTCGCAGGCTTCCCCTCACCCACCCCTAAAACCCTCCCCATGCCCAGCAGAGTGTGTCAATAGTTTCTTACCTGGTCTGACCTGCAGCTGGATCTCACTCTGGATCACATGGATAAATGGGGGTTTGACGTAGGATGAATCATCATGATTCCTTTCCCTGAATGCAGCCAGACACAGGTAGCTGTGACTGTCCTCCACTCTCAGCTGCTTTATCCTGATCCAGGCATTTCCCAGCTCTGGGTCCTCGACGAGCTCATACCGAGTCACTCCGTTTTCCGCTGCCCACAATCCAGTTCGAATACGCCTGAAGGTGACGATGTGTCGGTAGGGATCCTTCCTCATCCAAGTCACCGTGTGCGCGGTGAGGTTCTGCGGAGGCCGTGTGAACACACAGGGTAATGTGGCCGAAGCTCCCTCGGTTCCAGTCATCACTGAGACACTCTCATTGGGAGCTGAGGGAAGGACAGGTGCCAGAATAAATCAGTTAACCCTCAGCAAAAACGTTTAACACTGACAAAATTTCCAGCCTACAAAATAATAGAAACTCCCCACAGCACCCTCCTGAATAAAAACACAACCCATCTGTGTCTCACTCATTGCAAACCATTCAATCAAGAGAAATTGTTTAGAACATAAAACAGTCCCATCGGGCAGGAGGTAGAGAAGCCTAAATCTCACACCACCACGTTCAGGAACAGCTAATTCCCTTCAACCATTCAGTTGTTGAACTAACTGACACCAACACTAATCAGTGGAGTGTAACAACACTGATCAGTACAGTGTAACAACACAAATCACTGCAGTGGAACAACACTTATCATAAAAGTATAACAACACTAATCAGTACAGGTAACAGCACTAGACACGACAGTATAACAACACTAATCAGTACAGGTAACAGCACTAGACACGACAGTATAACAACACTAATCAGTACAGTGTAACAACATTAATCAGTACAGTAGAACAAACACTAGATGCTACAGTATAACAACACTAATCAGTACAGGTAACAACACAAATCACTACAGTATAACAACACAAATCAGTACAGTATAACAACACAAATCAGTACAGGTAACAACACTAGACATGACAGTATAACAACACTAATCAGTACAGGTAACAACACAAATCACTACAGTATAGCAACACTAATCAGTACAGGTAACAACACAAATCACTACAGTATAACAACACTAATCAGTACAGGTAACAACACAAATCACTACAGTGTAACAACACATCATAAAAGTATAACAACACTAATCAGTACAGGTAACAGCACTAGACACGACAGTATAACAACACTAATCAGTACAGGTAACAGCACTAGACACGACAGTATAACAACACTAATCAGTACAGGTAACAGCACTAGACACGACAGTATAACAACACTAATCAGTACGGTGTAACAACATTAATCAGTACAGTAGAACAAACACTAGATGCTACAGTATAACAACACTAATCAGTACAGGTAACAACACAAATCACTACAGTATAACAACATAAATCACTACAGTATAACAACACAAATCAGTACAGGTAACAACACTAGACATGACAGTATAACAACACTAATCAGTACAGGTAACAACACAAATCACTACAGTATAGCAACACTAATCAGTACAGGTAACAACACAAATCACTACAGTATAACAACACTAATCAGTACAGGTAACAACACAAATCACTACAGTGTAACAACATGAATCAGTACATTCTAACACAGTACAGGGGACACAACAGCAGAGTTTCCTCCCACAGTCTAAGGATGGACCGGATCGTCGGTTAATTGGTCATTGTAAATCGTCGTGGGTTCAATAGGTGGGATTTTGGGTGGTGTGGTTCGTTGGGTCGGAAGGGCCTGTTCTGTGCTGTATCTCTAAATGAATAAACAAATAAATAATGAGGTGGAGAGTCCATCTTATCGTACTGGGGGACCACTCAGTAGTTATAACTGTAGGATAAAAGCTGTCCTTCAGCCTGGTGGTCCGTGCATCCAGGCTGTTGTACCTTCTGCCCAGTGGGAGAGGGCCGAAGAGAGAATGTCCAGGGTGGATGGGAGGGTCTCTGATTTTGCAGTCTGTTTCACAAAGACGGTGAGAAGTGTAGACAGAATCCATGGAGGGGGCTGGCTTCTGTCTTGATCCATGTGACAGGTTGAGCCCTGTAATCGTGTCCTGTCTGCCTCCTCCCCCTGACATTCTGCAGAATCACAATCGGGATTAGGATAATTTCACCGGCTTGTGTTTTGTGCGGCAGTACATTGCAATCATCATCATCGGTATGTGCTGTGTTGTGTGATGTGGGCAATCACAGTCTCTTAACCATGATGAACACACACAAAATGCTGGAGGAACTCAGCAGGCCAGGCAGCATCTCTGGAGAAGAGTAAACAGCTGACGTTTCAGGCTGACCCCTTCATCAGGACTCACACTGTGCAGAACAGGCCCTTTCATTTTTATGACCATGATTGTTCTTGGTAATTTTTCTACAGAGGTGGTTTCCATCACCTTCTTCTGAGCAGTGTCTGTACAGGACGGGTGACCCCAGCCATTATCAATACTCTTCAGAGATTGTCTGCCTGGTGTCAGTGGTCGCGTTACCAGAATTTGTGATCTGCACCAGCTGCTCATACGACCATCCACCACCTGATCCCATGGATTCACGTGACCCTGATCAGGGGCTAAGCAGGGGCTACACCTCGCCCAAGGGTAAAGTGAAGGCTAGTGGAGGGAAGGAGTGTCTTACACCTCCTTTGGTAAAGACGTATCTCACCCTGACACCCTGTTATACATTGCAATACATATTAATCAAAAAACTGTAAATTTCAATAAGAAATATATACCTACATGTAGAATTTTAAATTAAATAAGTAGCACAAAAAGAGGGAAAAAAGGAAACAAAGTGAGCTGGTCCTCACTTTTCTGATTGTTCACTCAGAAATCCGACGGCAGAAAGGAAGAAGCTCTTCCTGAAACGTTGAGTGTGTGTCTTCTCAGGGAAGCTTCCTGATCCTCCGTTAGAACTCCACTCATTCCTCCCAGGCTCAGGCAAGGCCCCGCCAGGGGGCCCGTTGAAGGTCTGGGGGCCACCCTGTGTGAGGGACCGTCTGAGATGGAGATGTGGTGGGGAAATGGAACTCATCACCAGCTGAGGCTGGGAGTGGCCGATATAACATTCATCCCCAGAGTCTGGACACAGAATACAATGGGTGCTGGAGGTTCCGACCCATCCCTGAACACTGCAGAAGATGCCGAGATGGTGTGGGAGAGAGCAGAGGCCTCTGTGGACGTGCTGGAGTCTGTCGTGGGTTGGGGACAGGCCCCTCCCATCGATGCTGCCTTCCTCTTTTGCTCAGTGCTGCCCCCCAGTGTTCACTTAGTGAGAGACAAGCTGGACCAGGACAATATCCAATCTACCATCCAGCTCCAAGCCAGACCACTCAGGAACTTGGGCTATATTATGTCTTTTTGTGACTGTATGCTTTTCTGCGATCGTAACGATGTGTACTGTGTGCTGTTGCTACTCTGCTTTACACCTTGTCCCTGCAGGAACGCTGTTTTGGTTTGCTGTATGCACGTGTGGCTGATTGACAATTAAACTTGAACTTGAATGTGGCGACGGGTTCTTTTCCGGGTCTGATCTACAGTCAGATCTCACACGGGGACAGACAGATAAACACGGGGGTGGGGGTTGATTAGAGAAAGGATAATGGTAGCAGGCTTCCCCCCACCCACCCCTAAAACCCTCCCCATGCCCTGCAGAATGTGTCAATGGTTTCTTACCTGGTCTGACCTGCAGTTGGATCTCACTCTGGATCACATGGATAAATGGGGGTTTGACGTGGTTTCCATAGGATGAGTAATCATGATTGCCTTTCCTGAACTCAGCCAGACACAGGTAGCTGTGACTGTCCTCCACTCTCAGCTGCTTTATCCTGATCCAGGCATTTCCCAGCTCTGGGTCCTCGACGAGCTCGTACCGAGTCACTCCGTTTTCCGCTGCCCACGATCCATTTCGATAATGCCTGAAGGTGACGATGTGTCGGTAGGGATCCTTCCTCATCCACGTCACCGTGTGTGCGGTGAGGCTCTGCGGAGGCCGTGTGAACACACAGGGTAACGTGGCCGAAGCTCCCTCGGTTCCAGTCATCACAGAGACACTCTCATTGGGAGCTGAGGGAAGGACAGGTGCCAGAATAAATCAGTTAACCCTCAGCAAAAACGTTTAACACTGACAAAATTTCCAGCCTACAAAATAATAAAAACTCTCCTCAGCACCCACCCAAATGAAAACACACCCAAATGAGTCTCACTAATTGCAAACCATTCTGACAAGAACATATCTTCAGAACCTAAAACAGTCCCATCGGGCAGGAGGTAGAGAAGCCTGAATCTCACACCACCACGTTCAGGAACAGCTAATTCCCTTCAACCATTCAGTTGTTGAACCAACTGACACCATCACTAATCAGTGGAATGTAACAACACTAATGAGTACAGTATAACAACACTGATCAGTACAGTCTAACAACTCTAGTCAGAACAGTGCAACAATACTAATCACTGCAGTGTAACAACACTAGCCATTACAGTGTAATGATACCAGTAGATACAGTCACAGCATGTGTCACTACAGTGTGAATAAACTAATCAGTACAGTGTGACAACCCAATCACTACAATGTAACAACACTGATCAGTACACTGTAACAACATCAGTCAGTACTGTGTAACAACTCTAGTCACTGTACTGTAACAACACTAATCACTCCAGAGTAACAATACTAATCAATACAGTATACCAACAATAATCAGTCCTGTGTAATACTGTACTGAAAGTGTTCAACAGCCTGAGCTGGTGTGTTTGACAGGGAATTCTACAGTGAACCCTCTCCAGTGTAATACTTACTGTACTGAAAGTGTTCAACAGCCTGAGCTGGTGTGTTTGACAAGGAATTCTACAGTGAACCCTCTCCAGTGTAACATTTTCTACTTGGAAAGTGTTCAACAGCCTGAGCTGGTGTGTTTGACAAGGAATTCTCCAGTGTAATATTTACTGTACTAAACGTGTTCAACTGCCTGAGGTAGTGTGTTTGATACGAAATTCTACAGTAACCATGTCCAGTGTAAAGACTTACTGTACTGAAAGTGTTCAACAGCCTGAGCTGGTGTGTTTGAGAAGGAATTCTACAGTATACCCTGCATTATAGAAAGATAGAGCAGTGGGCTGTTTACTGTTTACCTGTGTTGCAGACTATATGCATTCTGTATTATTCTTTATTAGTTGATATTTGGTAATATTGTGTTTTATGAGCTGTGTGTGATATATGTTGATTCCAGGGATGAAGGGGTTAATCTATGAGGAGAGATTGAGTCGCTTGGGACTATACTCTCTGGAGTTTAGAAGAATGAGAGGGGATCTGATAGAAACATACAAAATTTTGAAAGTGTTTGATAAGATCGAAGTGGGAAAGTTGTTTCCATTGGTCAGTGAGACTCGTACTAGGGAACGTTGCCTCAAGATCCATGAGAGAAAATTTAGGACAGAGATGAGGAAAAACTTTTTTTCCCAGAAAGTGGTGAATCGGTGCAATTCTTTACCCAGGGAAGCAGTTGGGGTTTCCTCACTAAATATATTTAAGAAACAGTTAGATAGGCTCTTACATAGTAGGGGAATTAAGGGTATGGGGAAAAGGCAGGCAGATGGAGCTGAGTTTATGGACAGATCAGCCATGATCTTATTGAATGGCAGAACAGGCCCGATGGGCCGGATGGCCGACTCCTGCTCCTATTTCTTATCTTCTTATGTTTTGTGAGTGCACCTTGATCCGGAAGAAGGTGGTTTCACTAGAACACTAGAATACTACAGCGCAGTACAGGCCCTTCAGCCTTCGATGTAGTGCCGACCCATATATTTGTTAAAAAAAGTACTAAACCCACACTACCCATAACCCTCTATTTTTCTTTCATCCATGTGCCTGTCCAAGAGGCTCTTAAATACCCTTAATGTTTTAGCCTCCACCACCATCCCTGGTGAGTCATTCCAGGCACTCACAACCCTCTGTGTAAAAAACTTACCCCTGATGTCTCCACTAAACTTCCCTCCCTTAACTTTGTACATATGCCCTCTGGTGTTTGCTATTGGTGCCCTGGGAAACAGGTACTTACTATTCACCCTATCTATGCCTCTCATAACCTTGTAGACCTCTATCAAGTCCCCTCTCATCCTTCTACGCTCCAAAGAGAAAAGTCCCAGCTCTGCTAACCTTGCTTCATATGACTTGTTCTCCAGTCCAGGCAACATCCTGGTAAATCTCCTCTGCACCCTCTCCATAGCTTCCACATCCTTCCTATAATGAGGTGACCAGAACTGAACACAATACTCTAAGTGCGGTCTCACCAGAGATTTGTAGAGTTGCAACATGACCTCTCTACTCTTGAACTCAATCCCCCTATTAATGAAGCCTAGCATCCCATAGGCCTTCTTAACTACCCTATCAACCTGCGCAGCGACCTTGAGGGATGTATGGATTTGAACCCCAAGGTCCCTCTGTTCATCCACATTCTTAAGTAACCAACCATTAACCCTGTACTCAGTCTTCTGGTTTGTCCTTCCAAAATGCATCACCTCACACTTAACTGGATTGAACTCCATCTGCCATTTTTCTGCCCAACTCTGCAGACTGTCTACTGCAGCTCCATCCACAACCCCTCCAATCTTCGTGTCATCCGCAAACTTACTCACCCATCCTTCCGCTTCTACATCCAGGCCATTTATAAAAATCACAAATAGCAGGGGTCCCAGCACAGATCCCTGCAGCACTCCACTAGTCACTGATCTCCAGGCAGAATACTTTCCTTCCGTGACCATATAACCATATAACCATATAACAATCACAGCACGGAAACAGGCCATTCCGGCCCTCCTAGTCCGTGCCGAACTCTTAATCTCACCTAGTCCCACCTACCCGCACTCAGCCCATAACCCTCCACTCCTTTCCTATCCATATACCTATCCAATTTTACCTTAAATGACACAACTGAACTGGCCTCTACTACTTCTACAGGAAGCTCATTCCACACAGCTATCACTCTCTGAGTAAAGAAATACCCCCTCGTGTTTCCCTTAAACTTTTGCCCCCTAACTCTCAAATCATGTCCTCTCGTTTGAATCTCCCCTACTCTCAATGGAAACAGCCTATTCACGTCAACTCTATCTATCCCTCTCAACATTTTAAATACCTCGATCAAATCCCCCCTCAACCTTCTACGCTCCAATGAATAGAGACCTAACTTGTTCAACCTTTCTCTGTAACTTAAGTGCTGAAACCCAGGTAACATCCTAGTAAATCGTCTCTGCACTCTCTCTAATTTATTGATATCTTTCCTATAATTCGGTGACCAGAACTGTACACAATATTCCAAATTTGGCCTTACCAATGCCTTGTACAATTTTAACATTACATCCCAACTTCTGTACTCAATGCTCTGATTTATAAAGGCCAGCGTTCCAAAAGCCTTCTTCACCACCCTATCTACATGAGACTCCACCTTCAGGGAACTATGCACTGTTATTCCTAGATCTCTCTGTTCCACTGCATTCCTCAATGCCCTACCATTTACCCTGTATGTTCTATTTGGATTATTCCTGCCAAAATGTAGAACCTCACACTTCTCAGCATTAAACTCCATCTGCCAACGTTCAGCCCATTCTTCTAACCGGCATAAATCTCCCTGCAAGCTTTGAAAACCCACCTCATTATCCACAACACCTCCTACCTTAGTATCATCAGCATACTTACTAATCCAATTTACCACCCCATCATCCAGATCATTTATGTATATTACAAACAACATTGGGCCCAAAACAGATCCCTGAGGCACCCCGCTAGTCACCGGCCTCCATCCCGATAAACAATTATCCACCACTACTCTCTGGCATCTCCCATCTAGCCACTGTTGAATCCATAACAACAGACTACCCTCTGCTTTCTTCCTTTAAGCCAATTTTTTATCCAAACAGCCAAGGTTCCACTGATCCCATGCCTCATGACTTTCTGGATGAGTCTCTCATGGGGGACCTTGTTAAAATCCATGTAGACCACATCTACCAACCTACCCTCATCAATTACTTTTGTTACTTCTTCAAAAACCTCAATTAGGCTTGTGAGGCACGACCTTCCCTTCACAAAGCCGTGTTAACTATCCTTGAGTAGACTGTACTTCTCCAAATGCTCATAGATCCTATCCTTAAGAATCCTTTCCAATAGTTTGCAGACCACCGACGTAAGACTCACCGGTCTATAGTTCACAGGATTCTCCCTATTACCTTTTTTAAATAAGGGAACTACATTTGCTATTCTCCAGTCCTCCGGCACTTCCCCTGTAGCCAAAGAGGATTCAAAGATCATAGCTAATGCTCCAGCGATCTCTTCTCTCAATTCCAACAGCAACCTGGGGTATATCACGTCTGGCCCTGGGGACTTGTTAATCTTGAAGTTTTTAAGAAGATGCAACATTTCTTCTTCCTTAATCTCCACATTGTCCAGCACACAGACCTGTTTCTGTTTCGACCTCACCCTGATCAAGGTCCTTTTCACTTGTGAATACTGAAGCAAAGTATTCATTTAGGACCTCTCCAACCTCCTCCGCCTCCAGGCACATGAGGCCTTCTTCATCCTTTAGCGGTCCCACCTTCGTTCTCGACATCCTCTTTTTCTTCACATTGGGGTTCTCTTTAATCCTACATGCCTCGGCCTTCTCATGCCCCCTTCGAGCTCTCCTAAGTCCTTTCTTAAGCTCCTTCCTGGCTACCCTATATTTCTCATGAGCCCCTCCTGCTTCCTGCTTCTTATATCTAACATATGTTTCCTTCTTCCTCTGGACGAATTGCCTCACATGTTTCGTCAGCCACGGTTCCCTTTTCCTATCATTTTTTCCTTGTCTCAGTGGACAAACCTATCCTGAACCCAGCTCAAGTGGTCCCTAAACTTCCTCCACATTGCTTCTGTGCTTTTACTCCTGAACATCTGTTTCCAATTTACTCTCGCTAGTTCCTGCCTCATCCCTTCATTGTTAGCCCTCCCCCAGTTAAGCAGTTTCCCATTTTGTCTGTTTTTATCCTTTTCCATAGCTATGCTGAAGCTAAGGGAGTTGTGGTCACTCTCACCAAAATGTTCCCCCACCAAGAGGTCTGTCACCTGACCAGGTTCATTACCCAGAACTAGATCCAGTATGGCCTCTCCTCTCATCGGCCGGTCCACATACTGTGTCAGGAATCCTTCTTGAACACACCTGACAAATTCAGCCACATCTATCTCCCTTGCAGTCAGGAGGTACCAGTCAATATGAGAGAAGTTGAAATCACCCATAACTACAACCCTGTATTTCCTGCACCATTCTAAAATCTGCCTGCTTATCTGCTCCTTGGTGTCCCGAGGGCTATTTGGGGGCCTGTAGACTACTCCCAGCACAGTGATCGATCCCTTCCTATTTCTGACTTCCACCCAGACCGACTCAGTGGACACTCCCTCTGCAGCGTCCTCCCTTTCTATAGCCGTGATACTATCCCTGACCAGCAATGCTACTCACCCCCCCCCCTTTCTACCTCCCATCCTGCTCCTTTTAAAACACCTAAACCCTGGTACCTGCATCAGCCAATCCTGCCCTTCCTCCAGCCAAGTTTCAGTAACAGCCACAACATCGTAGTTCCATGTACTGATCCATGCTCGAAGTTCATCCCCTTTATTCCTAATACTCCTAGCATTGAAATAGACACATTTCAACCCCTCTAACTGGCTACATTTATGTTTTGTCCCCTGCCTGTCCTTCCTCACCAACTCAGAACACATAGCATCATGCCCTTGTCCTTCTACCCTAATCTCTGCACTCACATTCTGATTCCCACCCCCCTGCCAAACTAGTTTAGACCCTCCCCAACAGCTCCAGCAAACCTGCCCGCCAGGATATTGCTCCCTTTCCAGTTCAGGTGCAGCCCGTCCTTTTTGTACAGGTCAGACCTTCCCCAGAAGAGATCCCAATGATCCAGAAATCTGAACCCCTGCCCCCTGCACCAACTCTTCAGCCACGCATTCATCTGCCATAACTTCCTGTTCCTACCCTCTCTGTCTCGTGGCACAGGCAGCAGTCCCGAGATTACCACCCTTGACGTTCTGTATCTGTGTACAGTCAGATGGCAATAAACTTGACCTTGATTGCTGCTTTTCTGATGCAACGCTCTGTGCCTGTGTTGCTGCGGCAACTGGATTTTCACTGCACCTGTGCAGACACGTAGGCAGACGTGCAATGAAAATCGAACCTGCAGCAGCAAGTAAGTTCAGTTCCACTCACCTCATTATAGGAAGGATGAGGAAGCTTTCGAGAGGATGTAGAGGAGATCTACCAGGATGCTGCCTGGACCAGAGAGGATGTTTAATGAGGAAAGGTTGAGCGAGCTGGAGACTTTCTCTTGGGAGTGAAGAAAGATGAGAGGTGACTTGATAGAGGTGAACAAGATGATAAGAGGCATAATCGAGCAGACAGCCAGAGACTTTTCCTGGAAAGTATTGGGGGGATGTCAGAGGTCAGAGGCAGGTTCATTACACAGAGAGTGGAGGGTGTGTAGAACAGATGGAGTTCAACCCAGATAAGTGTGAAGTGATTCATTCTGGTAGGTCAAATTTGAATACAGAATATATGAATGGTAAGACTGGTGGCAGTGTGGAGGATGAGCTGGATCTTGGGGACTCTGTCCATAGGACACTCAAAGCTGCTGCACAGGTTGACAGTGGTGTTAAGAAGGTGTATGGTGGACTGGCATTCATCAGCTGTGGGATTATGTTCAAGAGCCCTGAGGTAATCTCTCTAGAGTAGGTTACATGGTCAGCACAGCATTATGGGCCGAATGGCCTGTAATGTGCTGTAGATTTCTGTTTCTATATTCTCTGTAAGAGAGGATCACTGATCCTCCAGGTTCGGGGGTTCAGCTCAGGGTAACAACCCTGACGGGTAAAACAATGTTGTTATGGAAACAGCAATGGAGAATCCTTCGACATCTGAGTGTGACGGTATTCCCGAGTCCCACTCGGGAATTGTATGACTGACAGCAGTGAAAACCGAGAGGAAGCTACTGACACGATGAAGGAAGCCCTGAATGCTGCCAGAGATGGAGGCCCTTCATTGCTGACTGAAATGGCAGCAGCGTCACGGACCGGGGGGGAGGGGGAGGGGGAGAGGGGGAGAGGGGGAGAGGGAGAGGGAGAGGGGGAGAGGGAGAGGGAGAGGGAGAGGGAGAGGGGGAGGGGGAGAGGGAGAGGGAGAGGGAGAGGGAGAAGGGGAGAGGGAGGGGGAGGGGGAGAGGGAGGGGGAGGGGGAGGGGAGAAGGGGGAGTGGGGGAGGGGAGAAGGGGGAGTGGGGGAGGGGAGAAGGGGGAGTGGGAGAGGGAGAGGGGGAGGGGAGAGGGGGAGGGGAGAGGGGAGGGGAGAGGGGAGGGGGAGGGGAGAGGGGGAGGGGAGAGGGGGAGGGGAGGGGAGAAGGGGGAGAGAGGGGGAGGGGAGAGGGGGAAAGGGGAGAGAGGGGGGAGGGGAGAGGGGGATAGAGGGGAGAGAGGGGGGAGGGGAGGGGGGATAGAGGGGAGAGAGGGAGTGGGAGGGGGGAGACAAAAAGAGTAAGTGTGTGTGCGTGAGAGAGAGGGAGGTAGAGAGACAGGGAGACTCTCAGACAGGTACGGGGACGTTATAGAAATGGAGGGCTATGTGGGAGGCTAGATTGGTCTTCGAGCAGGTTTAAGGATCAGCACAACATTGTGGGCTGAAGGGCCTGTACGGTGCTGTAGTGTTCGATGTGATAGTGCACATGACAATCACATCTATTTGACATGATCATCCTGCAAAATATACTTGTAAATTATGAATAAAATAAGTTTTCAGGGAGATAAAATGTGAAATGATTAGTGTAGATTTACAACTCAATGCTTAAACATCGGTCCTCACCTCTCACAGACAGATCTGTTAGAACCGCCGTTTGAAAGTTGCCAACATTGAGCTCCACCCGGCACCGATACCGACCACCGTCACTCCGGTTCAGACGCTCCACCATTATCGAGGCATCTCTCCGACTGAGGTTCCCCACGAATCCGAACCGCCCTCCTCCAGCCTCCTGTGTCGTTGTATCGCACCCGGAGGGGCCGGAACCGGGATATGTGCACTTAAACACCAGTTTTTTAGCACCTGACTCCCTGTACCAGATCACGGAGCCGTTCAGGGCGACATCAGGAGGTGGGTGGGTGAAAGTACACGGTAACACAGCGGAGGCTCCTTCCACCGCAGCGACCACATCAGCGCCGGAGATTGACCAACCAGCGATCGAAAACTCTGCAGAGAGAGAGTGAGTGAGTGAGTGAGTGAGTGAGAGAGAGTAAGAGAGATAGTGAGATAGAGAGAGATAGTGAGTGAGTGAGAGAGAGAGTGAGATAGAGATAGTGAATGAGAGAGGAGGGAGAGAGAGAGGCAGTGATAGAGAGAGAGAGAGTGAGAAATTGAGTGAGAGAGAGAGAGGTCGATATTTGAACAACAATCTGCTGAAGGAATTCAGCGGTCGAGTTGCATCTGTGGGTGTGAAAGGATGTTGAAGTTTTGGTTTGCATCAGGACTGATAGAGGAGTGTCGAATGGCCAGAGGGAAAGGGGAGGTGAGACATGAGTCTGAGGGGATAGATGGATTGAGGAGGGTGAGACTGGAATCTGAGGTGATTGATGGACTGAGGAGGGGTGAGAGAGGAGTCGGGGTGATAGAGGAGGGGTGGGAAAGGAATTCTGAGGTGATTGATAGATTGAGGAGGGTGGGAAAGGAATTCTGAGGTGATTGATAGATTGAGGAGGGTGAGACAGGGGTCTGAGGTGATTGAGGATTGAGGAGGGTGAGACAGGGGTCTGAGGTGATTGAGGATTGAGGTGGGGTGTGAGTTTAAGGGCAGGTTGTGCTGTGTAGGGAGGGGGTAGGGAGATGGGAGATGTGGTAAGTGGTGAAAGATGGAGAAGAGGGAAGGAAAGGAGATTCAGATGGAGAGAGGTGATTGTAATCAGTTGTTTGAGGGAGGGCCACCAAGGGCTCACTCTCTAGCCTGATACTCTGAGATGAGAATGGGACCCACTGGGGGAGATGCGTCTGGCAGGTGGAACCGGGTCAAGAGTGGGGAAGGTGGGGAAAGTGGGTGAAAATCTGGGAAACAGACCTGGAGTTTCACTACTGTCACGAGTGGATCTTCAGATGTCAGTGGGCCTGACGACCATCAAACCAGGGGAGTGGGTTACAGACTGGGCCCTGACATGGGGGAGGGGAATCAGAATCAGGTTTAATATCACCGGCATCTGTCGTGAAATTTGTTGTTTTGCCACAGCTGTACAGTGCAAAGCATAAAATAAAAACTATTATTTACAATAAATATATATAAAAATTCAATTCGATAAGCAGTGCAAAGGTTTTGCTGTTGTCCGGGTGAGCCAAGGCCACGTGAGAAGCCAGTGAGATTGCATCCACTGTAGACCTGTTGTGGTGACGGGCAAATTGCCATGGGCCCAGGCTCTTCCTGAGGCAGGAGTGGATTCCAGCCAAGACCAACCTCTCGAGGCATTTCATGGCAGTAGATGTGAGTGCCACTGGGTGATGGTCGTTAAGGCAGCTCACCCTGCTCTGCCTGGGCACCGGTATGATGTTACCCTTTTGAAGCAGGTGGGGCCTCTGACTGCAGCAGTGAGGGATTGAAGATATCCTTCATCTTTCCCAACAGTTGATCGACACAGGCTTTCAGCGATCTTCCAGATACACCAGCAGGGCCTGACAACTAAATGATCAGTAATGGATAGCCAGGACTGGGAACAGGCTGTGATCCATAGGAGGGTCCAGGCTGGGGGGTTTATATGTGCAATAATGGATACTCAGGAGTGGGCTACACGCTGCGGTCTGGTGCTGTAGAGTCCAGAGTGGGGGTTACGTCAGAATCAGAATCAGATTTAATACAGAAACAATAGAATAGACAACGAGATTGCATCACTGGCGTATGTCATGAAATTTGTTGTTTTGTGGCAGCAGTACAAGGCAATGTATAATAATAAAATCTATAAATTACAGTCAGTGCATATAAAATAAGGAAAGGAAATAAACAAGTTGAGCAAAAAGATTGAAAAAATTCTGAGGAAGAGCTCATGGATTCATTGACCATTCAGAAATCTGATGGCGGAGGGGAAGAAGCTGTTCCTGAATCGGTGAGTGTGTGTCTTCAGGCTCCTGTTCCTCCTCCCTGATGGTGGCAATGAGAAGAGGGCATGTCCTGGGTGCTGGGTCCGTAATGATGGATGCCGCCTTTTTGAGGCGTTGCATTTTGAAGGTGTCCTGGGTGCTGGGGACACCAGTACTCACGATGGAGCTGACTGAGTTTATAACTTTCTGCTGGTCTTTCTGACCCTGAGCAGTGGCCCCACCAGACCAGACGGTGATGCAGACAGTTAGAACGCTCTCCAGGTATATCTGTAGAAATTTGCCAGTGTCTTTGGTGACAAACCAATTCACCTCAGACTCTTATTGAAATATAGAGCGTTACAGGCTGCGGTCGAGTCAGGGTTTCGGGGGTTTGTCATTGTCGTCTGTTCCCTGGGGCTGATGGCTTTTACAATCCTGCCATTTCATTTTCAGGTGGGGAAGTGATTGGAGAATTGGGGGCACCGGTTACGGAGAGGAGAGCTCTTGGAATTAGCTCGGAGTGACGGAACAGTTGTAGCATTCAGGAGGACATTCAGCCCATTGAGTTCATACTGGCCCTGTGTAAGAACAACACAGCCAGTCCCACTCCCCCCACCACCAGATTCTGGCATCTTTTCCCTTCCTTTCCATTCGTGGTGAAGGGCCCCAGGCAAAAACATTGACTGTTTATTCCCCTCCATAGATGCTGCCTGAGCTGCTGAGATCCTCCAGCATTTTGTGTGTTACTCACGTGATGGTAGATCGTGATGTCAGAAGTTCATTTTTATTACCTGGAAATGGGAAACAGAATGGCTCCGTGAACCTCAAGCACCTGGTGAGCCAGGGAGGGAACAACCGGGATTTCTCAGTAGCAGATGATCATAGATTTACTGTATTTAACACGAGAACATAGAACACAGAGCAGTAGAGCACAGGCACAGGCCCTTCGGCCCACAATGTGGTGCTAAACCAATTAAATTAGTGACCAACTAAACTAACCCCTCTGCCTACACAACGTCCATTTCAATGTCCAATGTCTGTTCATGTGCTGATCTAAACGTCTCTTAAAAGCCCCTAATGTATCTGCCTGTAACACCTCCCCAGGCAGAGCATTCCAGTCACCCGGCACTGTCTGTGTAAAACATTTACCCCTCACATCCCCTTTAAACCCCTTTCACCTTCAACGCAGGCCTTTGGTATTAGACATTTCAACCCTGGGAGGAAGATACTCTCTGTCTGCTCTCTCTGTGCCTCTTATAATCTTACAAACTCTATCAAATCTCCCCTCAGACTCCGTCGCTCCAAAGAAAACAACCCAAGTTTATCGAACCTCTCATTACAGTAAACGCCCTCTAAACCAGGCATCATCCTGGTGAACCTCGTCTGTACCCTCTCCAAAGCCTCAACATACCTCCTACAGTGGGTGACCAGAACTGTACACAATACTCCAGACGTGGCCTAGCCAGAGTTTTATAAAGTTGTAACATAACTTCCTGACTTTTGCCTGGGTGGAGGAGGGAAAGGACACCGAGAATAAGAATCAAGAGGTTATAGTCATTGAGTGGGGATCTCCTTGCAACCTGATAGGTAACCTGAATATTGATAGGCCGAGATAGAGTGGATATGGAGAGGATCTTTCCTATAATTAGTTTGAATATTGATAGGCCGAGGTAGAGTGGATATGGAGAACATCTTTCCTATAGTCATTTGGTGGAAGAACATCTCAGATTCCATCGACGGGGGGGCCCTCCATCCTGACGGCATCAGCATCGATTTCTCCAAGTTGTGGTAATTTCTCTTCCCTTCTCCCTTCTCTCTGATACTCCCTCCTCTTCTCCTTACCTGCCTATCACCTCCCTCTGGTTCCCCTTCTTCCTTTTCTCCCATGGTCTACTCTCCTATCCTATCAGATCCCTTCTTCTTCAGCCCTTTACTTTTCCACCAATCACCTCTCAGCTTCTTACTTCATCCCACTGCCCTACCCAGACACCCTCTCTCTCACCTGGTCTCACCTCTCACCACCATCTTGTACTCCTCCCCCTCCCCCCACCTTTGTATATTGTCTTAGAACACAGCACATAGAAATGTACAGAACATTAGAGGCGCTTTGTACCACAATGTTGTACCGACCATTGAAACCTACTCTAGACACTGCCTAGAATTTCCCTAGCGCATAGTCCTCTATTTTTCTAAGCTCCATGTACCTACCTAAGAGGCTCTTAAAAGACCCTATTGTATCCACTTCCATCACCGCCTCCGACAGTGCATTCCACACACTCACCACTCTCTGTGTGAAAAACTTACCCCTGACATCACCTCGGTACCTATTTCCAAAACTATTTCCCCTCGTTTTAGCCATTTCAGCCCTGGGCAAAGGCCTCTGGGCATCTACAAGATCAAAGCCCCTCGTCATCTTATACACCTCTATCAGGTCACTTCTCATCCTCGGACACTCCAAGGAGAAAAGGCCAACTTCACTCAACCTATTCTCATAAGGTACGCCCTCCAATCCAGGCACCATCCTGGTAAATCTCCTCTGCACTCTCTCTATAGTATCCACATTCTTCCTGTAGTGAAGTGACCAGAACTAAGCACAGTACTCCAAGTAGGGTCTGACCAAGGTCTTATATCGCTGTGACATTACCTCATGGCTCTTGAACTCAATCCCTCAACTGATAAATGCCAATACACCATACACCTTCTTAACAACACTGTCAACCTGCACAGCAGCTTTGAGTGTCCTATGAACTCAGACCCAATGATCTCTTTGATCCTCCACACTGCCAAGACTTACCATTAATACTATATTCAGCCATCATATTTGACCTACCAAAATGAACCACTTCACACTTATCCAGGTTGAAGTCCATATGGCACTTCTCAGCCCAGTTCTGCATCCTATCAATTTCCCACTGTAGCCTCTGACAGCCCTCCACACTATCCACAACACCTCCAATCTTTGTGTCATCAGCAAACTTTCTAACCCATCCTTCTACTTCTTCATCCAGGTCACTTAAAAATTACAAAGAGGACAGAAACCAGTACAGATCCCGGCGGAACTCCACTGTCCACCGACCTCCATGCAGAATATGGACCATCTACATCACCCTTTGCCTTCTGTGGTCAAGCCAATTCCGGATCCACAAATCAAGGTCTCCTTGGATCCCATGCCTCCTTACTTTCCGAAGGAGCCTTGCATGAGGAACTTTATGGAATGCCTTACTGAAATCCATATTCACTACATCAGCTGCTCTACATTCATCCATGTGTTTTGTTACATCCTCAAGGACTTCAATCAGGCTCGTAAGGCACGACCTGCCCTTGACAAAGCCATGCTGACTATCCCTAATCAGATAATGTCTCTTCAAATACTCATAAATCCTGCCTCTCAGGATATTCTCCAGGAACTTGCCCACCACTGAAGTCAGACTCTCTGGTCCATACTTTCCTGGGTTATCTCTACTCCCTTTCATGAACAAGGGAACAACATTTGTAAACTTCCAATACTCTGGTACTTCTCCCATTCCTATCGATGATGTAAAGATCATCGCAAGAGGCTCAGCAATCTCCTCCCTCACTTCCCACAGTAGCCTGGGGTATATCTCATCCAGTCCCAGTGACCTATCTAACAATGTTTTTCAAAAGGTCTGGCACATTCTCTCTCCATGCACACATTTCCACCATCGCACCTAATGGGTCCTATTCTCACACGGCTCATCCTCGTGCTCTTCACATACTTGTAGAATGCTTTAGGGTTTTCCTTAATCCTGCATGCCAAGGCCTTCTCATGGCCCCTTCTGGCTCTCTTAATTCCATTCTTAAGCTCCTTCCTAGCAAACTTGTAATTTTCTAGAGCTCTAACAGTACCTAGTTTCTTGAACCTTTCGTAAGCATTTCTCTTCTGCTTAACTAAATTTTCCACATCCTTTGTACACCATGGTTCTTTAACCCTACCAACCTTTCCCTGCCTCAATGGAACATACCTATACAGAACTCCATGCAAATGTTCCCTGAATATTTGCCACATTTTGGCTGTGCATTTCCCTGAGAACTTCTGTTCCCAATTTATGCTCCTAAGTTCCTGCCTGTTACATACCCGTAATGGTTTAAATGAACCAGCATCAATAGACCACGCCTGGAGTCCGGTTTTGATGTTAAAACCACTATCTTTATTAGTATCTATTTAATATAGCAATGTAAACAAGAATAATCAAAAGTTAACAGTGTTATGAGTATCCATATGTGTAAATATAACTCCCAAACTATTGAGCTCGGGGGTGGGGGGGCACCAGGCTTAAAATCATGAGATGGTGAGGTATGAAAGTTCAGTTCATCCACAGATTAAATTATGTGAAAGAGAGATTTGTAATCCAAGGTGAATGTCGAGAGACAGCATTTATGTCGTATTCCACAGGTTCCATGGTGGTAAAACAAGATAACAATTGCCATGGGTTTTATCCGTTGTTATTCCAAATCCACTTACAGATTATTACCAATAGTAGCTTATCACAGGGGTACTGTCTTCAAAGGGAACTACCACCCAGGCAAGGGTTAACACGTAGGTAGATTCCACAAGGTTGCCCCCAATCACACAACGTGATAGCCACTTATCAACATGCTGGGTCAATGCTCAACACATCCTTGTGGGCATTCGAAAGTTCCAACCAGTGACCCCTTAGTCACTGGCTTCCTTCCGTTGTCTGACTCCAACTGCGACTGACTGTGTGTGAGTGAGTGTCCTTGCTTAAATCAAAACAAGCTGCAGAGTTGAATAGTTCCTCCCCTCTCTCTCTTAGTAAGAATCAAACAGGAGCTGAGAAAGCTGGTGGCTGACATCACTCAGGCACTCTCTCTTAAAATGACAGTCCACGGCAAGATAAACCTAGTGATTCATCACACTGGCTAACAGCATCATATTTCCCTTGACCCCAATTACGTGTTTTCCCAAATTGTCTGCTCCTATCCCTCTCCAGCGCTATGAAGAAGACAGAGTTGTGCTCATTACCTCCAAAATGCTCTCCCACAGAGAGATCTGACACTGACCAGGTTCATTTCCCAATACCAGATCGAGTACAGCCTCTCCTCTCGTTGGCTTATCTACATATTGTGTCAGAAAACCTTCCTGAACACACCTAACAAACTCCACCCCATTAAACCCCTCTCTCTAGGGAGATTCCAGTCAATAGTAGGAAAGTTAAAATCACCAATCACAACAACCCTATTAATAAAATAATCTGTCTCCCGATCTGCTCCTCGGTATCCATGTTACTATTGCAGGGTCTATAAAAAACACCCAGTAGAGTTATTGCCTCTTTCTGTTTGTGACCTCCACCCACACTAATTCAGTAGACCATCCCTCCATGACTTCCTCCTTTTCTGCAGCCATGACACTATCCCTAATTAGCAATGTCATGCCCCCACCTCTTTTGCCTCCCTCTCTGTTCTTTTTGAAACATCTGAAGCCTGGCATACTCAGCAGCCATTCCTATTCCTGAGACATCCACGTCTCTGTAATGGCCACAATGTCAATGTACTGATCCATGCTCTGTTAATCGGCCTTGTTTATGATACTCCTTGCATGAAAATAGACACATCTCAAACCAAAAGGCTGAGTGCATCTTCGCCCTAACATCTGCCCATCCTTCCTCACAAACTCACTAGTGTCTCTGCTTGTGCTCCAACCTCCCCATCCTCTGCCGCTTCACTTCGGTTCCCACCCCCCTGCAAATCTCGTTTATACCCTTCCCAACAGCCTTAGCAAACTTCCCCGCAAGGATATTGGTCCTCCTCAGATTCAAGTGCAACCCATCCTTTTTGTACAGGTCATACCTGCCCCAGAACAGGTCCTAATGATCCAAAAATCCTTCAGCCACACATTGATCCTCCATCTTATTCTATTCCTATACTCACTGTCGTGTGACACAGGCAGCAATCCCGAGATTACTATCTTCAAGCTCCTGCTTCCCAGCTTCCTTCCTATCTCCCTGTATTCTGTTTTTAGGACCTCCACCCTTTTTCTGCCTTTGTCTTTGGTACCAATATGTACCACGACCTCTGGCTGCTCACCCTCCCATTTCAGGATATTGTGGAGTGCCCCCATCCTTTCCAGCCCAAATCGATGAGTGTACATTCCTCTCAGTAGTTGATGCCTGATCTGCTGAATTCCTCCAGCATTTCCTGTGTGTTACTCCACAGGGCACAGCTTCAGCTTAGAGGGACGTACCTTTAGAATGGAGATGAGGAGGGATGTCTTTAGCCAGAAGGTGTTGAATCTGTGGAATTTATTGCCACAGATGTTTGTGGAGGCCGTCATTGGATGTATTTAAAGCAGAGGTTGATAAGTTTTTGACTTCTAAAGACATCAAAGGTTACAACGTCAATGTATTGATGTTTAAAGGCAGGAGAATGAAGTGAAGAAGGATAATAAATCCTAAAATTTCGAGTTGCTACAGTAGTACAGCAGTTAGTGTTACGCTGTTACAGAGCCAGCGACCTGGGTTCAATTCCCACAGTCGTCTGTATGGAATTTGACGAAAGGCCTTGGCCCAAAACCTCAACAGTTTATTCCCCTCCATGGATTCTGCCTGACCTGCTGTTTCTCCAGCATTTTATGTTGCTCTGGATTTCCAGCATCTGCCAAATCTTTTCTGTTTGTGCTTTTGCATGGAGCCAGCCTGAGGTCAATGGGCAGAATGGCCTTGTAAAAGGGCTACAACCAGCGCACAGTGCCATCAAGCAGTGAAATCACACGTTTCAATGCATTTCAGTGGAATCTGTGACAGTTTTGCAAACATCAATGTTTAGCTTCCCCCGATCTAACCGCACGCCTGGAGTTCTTGCATCCTTTACAGATAGGGTAAATGCAAGCAGGCTTTTTCCACTGAGGATGGGTGGGACTACAAAGAGAGGTCACGGGTAAAGGGTGAGAAGTAAAAATTTTAAGAGGAACTCAGAGGGTGGTGAGACTGGAATGAGCTGACAGTATAAATGGTGCACAGAGCTCGATTTCAACATTTAAGAGAAGTTTGGACAGGTACACTGAAGGAATATGGAGGGTTATGGTCCCAGTGCAGGTTGATGGGAGTAGGCAGATTAAATGGTTTTGGCATGGCCCAGATGGGCCAAAGGGCCTGTTTCAGTGCTGTACTTCTCTGTGACTCTATAAACAACAAGGCTTCATTGGAAGGTTGAGATGGGGGTCAAACTATGACCATGTCCAACAAGACAGAGTTACTTACATTCCCAGAGCAGAACTGGCTAATATGAGAGGGTCTAATTTTAAGGTGACTGGCAGAAAGTATAGGGAGTAAGTTTTCGACAGAGAGTGGTGGGTGTGTGGAACATCCTGGTGGTCGTAGAGGCTGAGACATTAGGGACACTGAGATAGACACACTGATGGAAGCGAAATGGAGGGTTATGTGGGAGGGAAGGGTTAGATTGAACTTGGAGCAGGATAAAAGATTGGAGCAACATTGAGAGCTGAAGGGTCTGTACTGTGCTGGACCGTCCAGTGTTCTCTGCGTCCTTTTGGTATTCAATAGATGGCCACAAGTGTGAAGCAGAACAAAACCATTGTTACTCTGGATCCAATGCAGCACAAAAATACAATAAAATAAAGAGCACAATAATAATAACACAGTAAATATAAACACTGTACATATGATAGTTTCTATACATAGATTGATATATAGATTGACAGATAGACTTTATGTCCATAAAGTGACTCCAGGCTCAGGAGTGTCTGTACTTCAGGTGACTGACAGGAAATGATAAAGTTGTCATTCATATGGAACTTTATGTATATACAATCAATCCATGTATATAAGCTGTCTAATGTACTAATACTTAATGTGTTCTTTAGTATTATAAATTAATATGTTATTCTTATTCAACGTCAATATAACATCCCAACTCTGTACTCAATATGTCTTCACCAACATCTTGTACAACTACAACATCACACAACCCAGGACAACAGTGACCACTTGAGCACCCAGTCAGTACTCCCTCCTTCCACCGCCAGCGCACAGTGGCCGCGGTGTGCGCCGTCTACAACACGCAACGCAGTTACTCACCCTGCTATTCCAGCAGCCACCACCTCTCCACATCAGGGTATCGGGTGGATGTGAACACCACCACCCGCAGGCTCCCCTCCCAAGTATATTCATTTACTGAGACACAATGCAGAATAGGCCCCCTCCGGCCTTTTGAGCCGTGACGCCCAACAACCCGAGCCTAATCACGGGACAATTCACAATGACCAGTTAACCCACCAACCAGTCGTGGCTATCCCTCAACGTCGAGGATGATGGTCTTTGTTCTGTTGATCCACAGAGCGAAGACGCCTGTGCATGTATTTGTTTAATGTAAACTTGATGTTGCACTCCAAGAAGCACACGATACTTCACAAATCAACCAACTGATTCCAGTGGCATGGAAACCACGACGATTGGAGCTGATGGATTTGTTACAGCCTTCATCCGCCTTCACAGCCATTGAGTTTGAAGTAACTTCATCCGCCTGTTCTACCGGTGAGCTCTTGGTTGAACTGTTCTTTGTCAGAGACCTCACCCTCGACCTTACCACCATGGGTGACCCTACCAGGAGCATAGCTCCAGATGGCATCGCTCTCGGGATCTCAGGGCCACACAAGCTTCTCCACCACGACAAGGTGACAATCCATGGAGAAGCACCAACCAGTAGGCTGTGGGAGAAAACCAGAGCACCTGGAGCAAACCCATGAGGTCACAGGGAGTTCAGAGTTCAGAGTTCAATGTATATAAACATCATACAACCGAGATTTGGTATGGCACGTAAAAGACTCGCCAATTTCTACAGACGTATGGTGGGGAGCATTCTGACTCATCTCTGCATTACCGCCTGGAATGGGGGGTGGGGGTCTACAGCATAAGTTCGAAGGAATTTGCAGAGAGTTGTAAAATTACTCGACGCCATCATGGGCTCTAGCCTCCATAGTTTCCAACACATCTTCGAGGAGTGGTGCCTCAGAAAGGCAGCATCCATCATTAAGGACCCCCATCACCCAGGACATTCCCTGTTCTCATTGCTACCTCCAGGCAGGAGGTACAGGAGCCTGAAGACACACACTCAGCGATTCAGGAACAGCATCCTCCCCCTGCCATCCGATTTCTGAATGAACAATGAACCCTGAATACTACCTCATTACTTTTTTATTTCTGTTTTTGTGCTATTATTTAACTACTTTATACACATATATACACTTACTGTGGTTCAGTTTTTCTCTGTTATTAGGTATTGCATTGTACTGCTGCCACAAAGTCAACAAGTTTCACAACATATGTTGGTGATATTAAGCTTGATTCTGATTCTGAAGACCGTCGAACAGCCAATGTGCAAAGGGGAAAGATCGTGAAAACAATAAAAATAAGCAAATAGCATTCAGAACTGAAGAACGTACAGACAGCGGCGAGAATTGAACCTGGGTCACAGGGAATGTAAAGCATCACGCTAACCACCACACTACAGCTTCACTCCAAATTCATCACCACCCAGGCTTGGAATTGTGCCCGGCCTTTAACTGGGCATCAAACTTGGACGACTCTTCTCAATAGTACTGGGGTTCATCGTCACCAGAAGGCAGTCCACCCCAGCACTCAGGGAAGGACAGGGTCCCAACGCCAACCCTCCACTGGCAGAACCAACGTCCAAATAGATCGCGCTGCACCACAAAGTAAAATGAGCCTTTAGGAGAGAGACAACGGGGAGATAGGGGACAATGGAAAACACCTACTGTATCCCCGGACTGAGACGGACAACAGGACCGTGCAGAGACAAACCCGGAGAGAGAGCATTTCCAGCGCTTCAGTGTGGAGTCCTCTCACACTTCAGTTCTTTCTTTATTCTCTCGCTGAAATACAGAAGCTGCTCGATTTGCTGCTTCACTTCCTCAGAAAAGTTATCAGGAACTGTTGAAATTGGTGGCTGGCAGGAAGTCATTTCAAACACAGTGCCCTTTCTCATGACGGTAGTTACAAACTCTTCGCGTTTACTGGATCCAAATTTTATGCAAGTACGATGCTGTGGAAAAGTCTTAGGCACATACACATATATAGCTCAGTGCCAAAGACTTTTGCACAGTCCTGCAGTAATTTGCAAACAGCAGATTCTGCAAGTCCAGAGCAACACACACAAAATGCTGGAGGCACTCAGCAGGTCGGGCAGGAGGGGAGTGAACAGTTGATGTTTCAGGATGAGACCCTTTCATTTCCATCCTGAAGAAGGGTCTCGGCCTGAGATGTTGACTCTGGGCTCTTCTCACTAGATGCTGCTTGATCTGCCCACATTAGGGTTAAGGCGAGGGTTGAAATGTCTAATACCAGAGGGCATTGAAGGTGAAATGGGGGTCGGCTCAAGTGGGCCGTGAGGGGTAAGTTTTTTACTCAGAGGGTGATGGGTGCCTGGAATGCCCTCCTTGGTAGGGTGGTGAAAGCAAATACATTGGAGGCTTTTAAGAGACGTTTGGATAGGTGCGTGGGTGTGAGGAAGGTGGAGGGATGGTGGGGGGGGGGTTGATTTACTTTTTAGTTGGTTCAGTGAACATTATGGGCCGAATGGCCTGTTCCTTCACTGTACTCTTCAATGTTCTCTGTTCTATGGCATTTGTGAGTGATGATAAACCTGATGCTGATAGGGGTCTCGATTGTGGACTGAGAGTGGGAAAGGGGACAGGGAGGGGGCAATCATGGCTGGGAAAAGGGGAAGGGAGCGGGAAACACCAGAGAGACATCGTGTAATGATCAGTAAACCAGTTGATTGGAATCAAATGATCTTGGTGTCTCGGGTCTGGGGGTGTCTGCACCCACACCATCCCCTGCCCCAGCACTCCTTCTCTGCCCCCTGTCCCACACGTCATCCTCACCATTCCCAACAGCCTTTGCTTCCACCAGATTTACAAACTCGCTCTCCGCTCCACGTTGACAAATACAGAACTGCAGAAGTCTTTGGCACCCCAGCTATATATAGGTGTCTAAGACTTTTGCACGGAACTGTAGAATTTCCAGAGAATTCTGCAGGAGGCTGGATAGAAAGTCATAGAACAGTATAGCACAGGAAAAGACATTTCAGTCCACAAACTACTTAAACTCGTAATTAAATGTTTAAATAAAAACAACTAACTGTTTCTGCTACACCAAGTCTATATCCCAAACCACAATTCATGCATCAGTCCAAGAGTCTCTTAAACGCCTCTACAGAATCTGTCTCCCCCTCATCACCCCAACAGTGCGTTCTACACACCCACCACTCTCTCTGTAAAGATAAATTTGTCCCCACACCCCCTTTGAACTTACCCCCTCCCAGCTGAATCACACACTCTGGTATCAGACATTCTTCAGCCAGACAGTTGTGATTCTGTGAAATTCATTGCCACAGATGACTGCGGGAAGCCAAGTCACTGCGTATATTTAAAACGGAGTCTGATAGTTTCTTCATTAGGAAGTGTATCAAAGGTTACGGAGAGAGGGCAGGAAAATGGGATTGAGGGGGAAACTAAATCAGCCATAATGGAATGGTGGAACAGACTCGATGGACCGAATGGCCTAATTCTGCTCCTATATCTTGTGACCTTACGGTCCAATTCCTACAGTGAACAGGGATAAGATACATGGATCTGGCAATTGTAATTAGTGGATGAGGTCAAAGAGAAAGAGATCATAAAGTAGGGGACTGGAGGGGGAGAGAACTGACCAGGAGGAAGAGGTCCTGCAGGTAACTGGACACAGGAGGAGTTAGTGTCCAGGGTTTCACTGAAGGCAGTGTGACCATCATCACGGGGGCACAGGAGACTGCAGATGCTGGAAAGAAAACACACTGCAGGAACCCCGGATTCAACATTCAACATTCAAATTGTTTCATATCATTTCCAGTAGACAAGTGTAAAGGAGAATGAAATAATTGTTACTCTGGGTTCGAAGCAACACAGAAAAAACACTGAGATAAAGAACACAATAATACAAAAAATCCACAAAATTAGTATAAACGCATCAGATAGTTTCTATACACAGATCAATTGTATGTCCATAAAGTGACACGAGGCACAGGAGTGTGTGTACATAAGGTGACTGTCAGGAAATGATGAAGTGGTGGTGGTGGGGGTGTGGAGAGGGGAGGGGTTGATCAGACTTGCTGCTTGGGGAAGGTAACTGTTTTTGAGTCTGGTGGTCCTGGTGTGGTGCTGATGGGAGTGGGACAAACAGTCCATGAGCGAGGGGGGAGTGGGTGTGAGATCATTCATGATGTTACCTGCCCTTTATTGGCACCTTTCTGTGTATATATGAGTTTGGTGCTGGGTAGGCTGGTGCCAGCGATGCGTTGGGCAGTTTTGACTACCCGTTGTAAAGGGTTAATGTTGTTATAGCTGAGGGTGGTAATACGGACAAGCTCCCACTACCTATTAAATGCTCCCTGTGGCGTGTGCCTCAAATAGCCTCTGACAGCCAAGTCCAGCTCCTGGCCTTCACGTGTGGCTCAGCTACTAAACCCAGAGGAACCGTTTCTAATGACAGGAGAAGGGGCATATGTGGGTTACTGATACTTTAAAACCAGTCGCTTAGGGCAGATGGGGCCCGTCAGCCATTGTTGGCAGCTCATCTAGGAGAGGGAAAACTCAAATCTCCACCCCTTGTGGCTGTACTCACTCATGAGGAAGGCTTCGGGAGTAAACCCCCAAGGTGAAATTCTGGAGCTGGAGTCCATCAGGCAGCTCTACATTAAGTTCAACACTGACTGGCAACTCCTGCGATGCAACTGGTGCCAAACTGTACCAGTCTCTGCCATTCCTTTGGGTTCATCAGATGCTTGGAGAGGGGGAACAAACCCCCTCTTAAATATACATAATGACTCGGCCTCCATAGCTGCCAATGGCAACATATTCTACAGATTCACCACTCTCTGGCTAAAGAATTTCCTCCTCATCTCTATTCTAAAAGGATGCCCCTCTATTCTGAGGCTGTGTCCTCTGGTCTTAGACTCCCCCCCATAGGAAACATCCTCTCCACATCTACTCTATCGAGGCCGTTCACCATTCGATAGGTTTCAATGAGGTGACTCCTCATTCTAATGAATTCTGGTGAATACAGGCCCAGAGACATCAACCACTCTTAATGTGACAAGCCATTCAATCCTGGAATCATTTTTGTGAACCTCCTTTGAACCCTCTCCAGTTTCAGCACATCCTTTCTAAGATAAGGGGCCCAAAACTGCTTCCGATATTCAGAGGAACAAACAGAAGATTCTGTGGATGTGAACAGGACACCCAGATGCTATGTTGCCTCCCAGGTGCCAGAGTCAGGGGCATCACGGATTGCGTCCACAGCTTTATGTAGAGGGAGGGAGAGCAGCCAGACATTTTGATACATATTGGTACCAATGACATTGGAAAGAAAAGCAAAGAGAGAATTTAGACAGCTCGGTAGAAAGCTGAGAAGCAGGGCCTCCAGGGTAGTAATCTCTGGATTGCTGCCTGTGCCACGCGGCAGTGATGGTAGAAACGGGATGATTTGGTAGATCAATGTGTGGCTGAGAAGCTGGTGAAGGGGGCAGGACTTTGGTTTTGGATTATTGGGATCTCTTCTGGGGGAGGTATGACACTGTTCAAAAGTGACGGGTTGCACCTGAACTCAAGGGAAGCCAATATTCTCACGGGCAGGTTTGTTAGAGCTGTTGGGGAGAGTTTAAACTAATTTGGCAGGGGGTTGGGAACTGGAGTTCAGGGACTCAGGATAGGATGGATGGTGAAAAAGCAAAGATTGCATGCAGTCAGACTGTCAGGAAGGGCAGGCAGCCATCAGGGTGAGTGTCAGTGCATTAGGGGTGCAGAATCAAAAAGGGTAGCAAATACAGTAGGCAGCCGTCAATCCCAGGGGATGATGGGTCTGTGCCTCTGGTGGACTGTGTCTTCTCCAGGGTGTAAGCCTGGGTGGGAAGATTTGAAGAATCGGCTGTTTCCCATGCAGCGGGTTCCCCATCTCCACGTCACTGATGGAGTCCAAGGGAAGGGCAAACCCGATACAGCCTGGCACCAGTGTCATCACAGGAAGTGGAACAAGTGCTACACCTGCCCCTACACCTTCTACTTTAGATAGATAGATAGATAGATAGATAGATAGATAGATAGATAGATAGATAGATCTTCTCTCTCCTGGCACTTATCCTTGCAAGTGGAACAAGTGCTACACCTGTCCCTACACCTTCTACTTTACCACCATTTAAGGCTTAAACAGTCCTTCCAGGTGAGGCAACGTTTCACCTGTGTGTCTGTTGGCATCATATACTGTGTTCGATGATCCTGGTGTGGCCTCTTGTATATCGATGAGACCCGATGTAGATTGGAGACCACTTTACCGAGCGTTTACACTCCATCTGCCAGAACAAGTGGGATCTCCCAGTGGAAGCCCATTTTAATTCCACTTCCCATTCCCATTCCGATATGTCAATCCATGGCCTCCTCCACTGTCATGATGAGGCCACACTGAGGTTGGAGGAATAACACCTTATATTCTGTTTGGGCAGCCTCCAACCTGATGGCATGAACATCGATTTCTCAAACTTCCAGAGATAACCCCCCCTCCACCCCTTCAACATTTCCCAACCCTTTTCCCTCTCTCATGTTATCTCCTTTCCCACCCATCACCTCCCCCTGGTGCTCCTCCCCCTTTTTCTTTCTTCCATTGCCTTTTATCTCTTTCACCAATCAACTTCCCAGTTCTTTACTTCATCCCTTCCCTCCATGTTTCACCTGGTGGTTCTCTCTCCCTCCCCCCACCTTTTAAATCTACTCCTCAGCTTTTTCCCTCCAGTCCCGCTGAAGGGTTTCAGCCTGAAATGTTGACTGTACTCTTTCCCATAAGATGCTGCCTGGCCTGCTGAGTTCCTCCAGCATTTTGTGTGTGTTGCTAATAATTGCAGCAGTTCTGTCAATAGCTGATAATGTTCCTGTTTGGTTTCAATCTGCAGGAGTAGATCTTCTATGTACTGTTTCAAGCACTCAGGTTTTGAAAACTGTTTAAACCTTTCCGCTAAACGCTGTTGAAATATAGATGGGGAATTATGGAACCCCTGTGGTAGGGTAGTCCACGTATACTGCTGTCTCTGAAAGGCAAATGCAAACTTGACCATGACCAAAATCCATTATTTATGTTTAAAACTGTGAACCATTGTGCAATTTCATTCTGTTTGACCACAGTTTCCGGGCTAGTTGCTACAGTTGGGGCTATTAACTGAGTTACTTTATTCACCTCTCGATAATCAACCTCCAACTACCATCTGGTGTCCTCACGGGCCATATGGGTGAGTTATTAGTGGAGGCTACTGGCCTCAGTACCCCTTGTTGTAGCAAACTCTGTATTCCCTTGCCTACATCTTCCTCTGTTTTTTTGGAAACTCATATTGGTTCGGTGCTTTGGGGTCTGGACCTTGTATGCACACACTGCCGACCATCTTTCCACGGTCATGCTGGTGCCTTGCAAATGCCCCCGAGTTCTGTGCAATCATTTACTGCACCTTCTGATCATTGCTCATCTCCCCCGGTTTTATCCACATTTCATCCATTGTGCATATTCTATCCGATATTCTCCTGCCGGGATCTGTATGTGGTGTATGTTATTCATGACAATTGGCATCTGACAAATCATACAATTAACTGGATCAAAGCAAAGCCCCACTTTGGCCAAGTAATCAGTCCCCAGTAAATGTTCCTGCTCCCTGGGTAATTCCACCAGCACTGTTGAATGTTTCGATGCTATGTCTCCTATCCTTAACTCCAATGGCACACTCACACGTCCCACTTGTGGATGTTTGAGAATCCAATGAGGATAACTCTATCTTGTAGCTCCCAATTTACGTTATTTACATTAGTGGTGTTGACTGTGGTTTGGGATCCTCCAGTGTCCCATAAAAGGTTAATAGGGCGGCCTCCAACCCTACCAATCACTCAAAGTCTTCCGGTTTCATTCCACCTTGTGTCACACACCCATGTTGGTGAGGCCTGACACCATCATTCAGGCTCAGGGTACAATTCCCTGGATGGTGGTGTCTCCACCATGTTATTTTGTGGGCTCCATCTTTCAGGCCCCTCCAAAGACAAACTGCATTGTTCTGCTCTTTCCTGTCTCAGGTTTGGATATTCTGTCTTCATGTGTCCCTCTTGGCCACAGTTACAGCATTTAATTACTCCACCTTCAGTTCTCCCTGTTCCCGACCCTGTTCCATTTCCTCTGCCCTTCCTTGCCCCTTGATGGTGTGGCAGGGAGGCCCTCGGGGTGGGTCCCCTACCCTTATTTCTCCAGGCAGGTGCCTGACTTTTAACAGGCATCACCTTCCCATTAGGGAGTTTAGATGGTCTCTGTATCTCCTTTTCCCTCACTCTATACATTTTCCTCAGTGACCGTGCCTCAGTATGTGTGGGTTCAGAAGGATCAAACATTTCCAGTGCCTTTTTAGATTCAATGGTATAGTGAGATGCCAGTATCTACAACTGTCTAAATGGCCGCACTCTACTGCTGTTCCTACACTCCTTGGAACACCGTCCATAAATGGGATGCAAATGCAGTGGGATGTTCCCCTCTCCTCCGGTAAAATCTGTCTAGTGCGTCGACTGGGTCCCCTCTGTTAACACCCATAGCAGTCAATATTGCGTTCTTCAGTTCCCCACCATCTCATTGTAGATCCGGCAAAGCCGAGTGCATATTTGGATGGGACACATTATAATCAATCTCCTTTCCTTGAAGCTCTCTCTGATGGCTAGTTGCTTGGAAAAGCTCTTGAGTATCGTCTCTGAGCACACGTGTCCTGATATCCTCAGCAATATCTTTAAGTTGCTATACACCGAACAGTGTGATGTATGTTACAGTCTGAGTTTGATTTGCTGTCCTGCTCCCTCCTCTCTGAGAGTAATGAGGGGTGCCAATCGTGCAGACAGTAGCACTGACTCCCTATGGTAGGGGGTCGGTGGGAATTCCTAGGGAAATGGTATTTTATAATTATCGTAACCATATCTAGTAGCTTCATCTGCTGATTCATGCCAATTACTACCTCCATATTCACCTTCCACCCCCCTGCCCACCCCCCCCCCCCCCCCGGGACCGGGTTTGCTCTGAGGTGAGATCAGAGAGAGACTGGCTTTGTTTTCTGGAGTGACTGAGGTGTTTTCAGAGAGTGAGTTTGTACTGATGAGAGACTGTGGAGAGATCACAGAGACTGTGTTTGTTCTGAGTGAAGATCGGACAGACTGGGTTTGGTCTGAGGGAGATCGAACAGACTGGGTTTGGTCCGAGGGGAGATCGGACAGACTGGGTTTGGTCCGAGGAGAGATCGGACAGACTGGGTTTGGTCCGAGGAGAGATCGGACAGACTGGGTTTGGTCCGAGGGGAGATCGGACAGACTGGGTTTGGTCCGAGGGGAGATCGGACAGACTGGGTTTGGTCCGAGGTGAGATCAGAGAGAGACTGGCTTTGTTTTCTGGAGTGACTGAGGTGTTTTCAGAGAGTGAGTTTGTACTGATGAGAGACTGTGGAGAGATCACAGAGACTGTGTTTGTTCTGAGTGAAGATCGGACAGACTGGGTTTGGTCTGAGGGAGATCGAACAGACTGGGTTTGGTCTGAGGGAGATCGGACAGACTGGGTTTGGTCCGAGGGGAAATCGGACAGACTGGGTTTGGTCCGAGGAGAGATCGGACAGACTGGGTTTGGTCCGAGGGGAGATCGGACAGACTGGGTTTGGTCCGAGGGGAGATCGGACAGACTGGGTTTGGTCCGAGGGGAGATCGGACAGACTGGGTTTGGTCCGAGGGGAGATCGGACAGACTGGGTTTGGTCCGAGGGGAGATCGGACAGACTGGGTTTGGTCCGAGGGGAGATCGGACAGACTGGGTTTGGTCTGAAGGGAGATCGGACGGACTGGGTTTGGTCTGAAGGGAGATCAGACAGACTGGGTTTGGTCTGAGGGGAGATCGGACGGACTGGGTTTGGTCTGAGGGGAGATCGGACAGACTGGGTTTGGTCTGAAGGGAGATCGGACAGACTGGGTTTGGTCTGATGGGAGATCGGACAGACTGGGTTTGGTCTGAGGGGAGATCGGACAGACTGGGTTTGGTCCGAGGAGAGATCGGACAGACTGGGTTTGGTCCGAGAGGAGATCGGACAGACTGGGTTTGGTCTGAAGGGAGATCGGACAGACTGGGTTTGGTCTGAGGGGAGATCGGACAGACTGGGTTTGGTCTGAGGGGAGATCGGACAGACTGGGTTTGGTCTGAGGGGAGATCAGACAGACTGGGTTTGGTCTGAGGGGAGATCAGACAGACTGGGTTTGGTCTGAGGGGAGATCGGACAGACTGGGTTTGGTCTGAAGGGAGATCGGACAGACTGGGTTTGGTCCGAGGGGAGATCGGACAGACTGGGTTTGGTCTGAGGGGGGATCGGACAGACTGGGTTTGGTCTGAAGGGAGATCGGACGGACTGGGTTTGGTCTGAGGGGAGATCAGACAGACTGGGTTTGGTCTGAGGGGAGATCGGACAGACTGGGTTTGGTCTGAGGGTGATCGGACAGACTGGGTTTGGTTTGAGGGGAGATCGGACAGACTGGGTTTGGTCTGAGTGGAGATCGGACGGACTGGGTTTGGTCCGAGGGGAGATCGGACAGACTGGGTTTGGTTTGAGGGGAGATCGGACAGACTGGGTTTGGTCTGATGGGAGATCGGACAGACTGGGTTTGGTCTGATGGGAGATCGGACGGACTGGGTTTGGTCTGAGGGGAGATCGGACGGACTGGGTTTGGTCTGATGGGAGATCGGACAGACTGGGTTTGGTCTCAGGGGAAATCGGACAGACTGGGTTTGGTCTGAGGGGAGATCGGACAGACTGGGTTTGGTCTGAGGGGAGATCAGACAGTCTGGGTTTGGTCTGAGGGGGGATCGGACGGACTGGGTTTGGTCTGAGGGTGATCGGACAGACTGGGTTTGGTCTGATGGGAAATCGGACAGACTGGGTTTGGTCTGATGGGAGATCGGACGGACTGGGTTTGGTCTGAGGGAAGATCGGACGGACTGGGTTTGGTCCGAGGGGAGATCGGACAGACTGGGTTTGGTCCGAGGGGAGATCGGACGGACTGGGTTTGGTCTGAAGGGAGATCGGACGGACTGGGTTTGGTCTGAAGGGAGATCGGACGGACTGGGTTTGGTCTGAAGGGAGATCGGACGGACTGGGTTTGGTCTGAGGGGAGATCGGACGGACTGGGTTTGGTCTGAGGGGAGATCAGACAGACTGGGTTTGGTCTGATGGGAGATCGGACAGACTGGGTTTGGTCTGAGGGGAGATCGGACGGACTGGGTTTGGTCTGAGGGGAGATCAGACAGACTGGGTTTGGTCTGAGGGGAGATCGGACGGACTGGGTTTGGTCTGAGGGGAGATCAGACAGACTGGGTTTGGTCTGAAGGGAGATCGGACGGACTGGGTTTGGTCTGAGGGGAGATCGGACGGACTGGGTTTGGTCTGAGGGGAGATCAGACAGACTGGGTTTGGTCTGAGGGGAGATCGGACGGACTGGGTTTGGTCTGAGGGGAGATCGGACGGACTGGGTTTGGTCTGAGGGGGGATCGGACAGACTGGGTTTGGTCTGAGGGTGATCGGACGGACTGGGTTTGGTCCGAGGGGAGATCGGGCAGACTGGGTTTGGTCCGAGGGGAGATCGGACAGACTGGGTTTGGTCCGAGGGGAGATCGGACAGACTGGGTTTGGTCTGAGGGGGGATCGGACAGACTGGGTTTGGTCTGAGGGGGGATCGGACAGACTGGGTTTGGTCTGAGGGGGGATCGGACAGACTGGGTTTGGTCCGAGGGGAGATCGGACAGACTGGGTTTGGTCTGAGAGGAGATAATGATAATGCCCAATTAGTTTCACAGCTGAAAAGACTGAACTTGCCTTTTGGGGATGTGGTAAATGAGGAAGTAACTGAAAATATCTCCTCTTTCATTGCTGTAGGAAGAACAACACAGAACTGTCAGTGACTTGTGCAAGATAAAGTTACAGATTGGCTTTACTTGTCACACATTCATCGAAATAAACAGCTTCTTGTGTCACAGACAGAGATGTACCACATGGAGCCGAGATGCACCCAGACAGGGTGCTGTCTATGGTGTTTGATAACTCTGGTCTTGTACTCACTGCAGTTTAGAAGAATGTTGGGGGGTGCAGCGGATCTCACTGAAACCCATACAATACTGAGAGACCTGGAGAGGATGTTTCCAATCGTGGGGAAATCTTGGAACTGAGGGCACAGCCTCAGAATAGAAGGACGGCAATTTAGAACAGAGATGAGGAGGAATTTCTTTAGCCAGGGAGTGCTGAATCTGTGGAATTCATTTCCACAGGCAGCTGTGGAGGCAAATCATTGACCATATTTAAAGCAGAACTTGATAGGTTCCTAATTAGTCAGGGAGTTAAAGGTTGTGGGCAGAAGGGAGGAGGATGGGGTTGAGATGGAAAATAAATCAGACATGATGGTATGGTGGCGCTGACTTGATGGGCTGAATTGCTTAATTCTACTCCTAAGTCCTATGGTGATATACAAAAGTTTATTCCTGTAAATTGTTGGTGCAATAAATTTTTAGAATCACATTTCTGAGGTCACCCAGCTGTGGATTTGCTGAGAGGATGTGGAGAAGATGCAAGAGCCCGTGTTACAGTTCATTCCCAGCAGCTGTGTAACAGTGGACTGACTCTCTGATGTACGGGTGTACCCCGGCAGACTACAAGTCTGCTGGAAGATCATCAACTCAGTGACGGACGTAATTTGTGTCAGGGAATGTCGAGGAGGCTTATCCCCAAAGCAGAGCAGCAGAGACGATACAGCCGTGAGCAATAACTTTAATAACAGACTGTACAATAACAATCCACAGGGGGCCATAAAACAAGAGAAACAGAAATTGAACACAACAGGGGGGTTGTTTCAGCTAATGGCAGGCCCCTCCCATCTGCTGCTTTATTACAATATATATCTGAAGAGGCAAAGTGAAAATAATATGGAGTCATGAAGGTGAAGTCCCACTCTAAATCATCTCCTGAGGGAAATAGAAAGGCTGATGAATTGGCGAAGCAAGGTGCTTTTATTGGGCAGAAATGGCAGCTACTGGTTGGGAGTCTGGAAGGCAGAAGGGAAAACAGATTAAGATTATGGATTTAACAGAGGACTCCGCAATGGTTGACCAGAAGGGACATTAGAGAATTAGAGGAGTTAGGATTAGATTTGCCTTGTGCCTTGATGATAATAAGGAATACAGTGGCGTCTTCAACTGGTTATATCCCGTATAAACTCATGACCGGAAGGGATATGAAAGGAGGAGTTGTTAGGATTAGATTTGTCAGAACCCGATATCGATGGGTTTGTGTCAGAAAAGTGGTACAACAATTGGTAGAGACAGTGA
Source organism: Hemitrygon akajei (assembly GCF_048418815.1). Lineage (NCBI taxonomy): Eukaryota > Metazoa > Chordata > Chondrichthyes > Myliobatiformes > Dasyatidae > Hemitrygon > Hemitrygon akajei. The sequence continues at coordinate 18,908,328 of NC_133129.1, read as the reverse complement.
AAGAGGTCAGTTATGTGGCAGCCAACCAAATAGGAAAGAAGAAGCAACAGAGTAAATTCGGCTCTGACTCAAAAGTCAGTCCCATGGAATTATACACATGACAAAGAGTGATGACTAGAATACACCAACCCACTCATTGTTAAATCCAAAGTTTGCAGGGCCCTATGAAATTATAGACAAATCAAACCCTTCAGTGCACAGTGCTGACTTCTCATGATAAAAGTGGGTGGTACCGTATCAACCAGCTGAAATTGGTGGGGGAGAAACAGGAATGTTATCACCATCAGCACATAACAATTGATGTACATGGTCGTCCTGATTTGGGGGACTTGAGGATGGAACAACTGTTCCAAGAAGATGGGAACATGCCCACTCAAGGAGGTGATTTTTATTTTCCACATCCTGAGAACCAGGGGAATTTTGTCAAAAAAATCAAAGGGAAAGGAAGATATGCCAGTGTTTGTCTCTCCTATCCCAAAACAAAATTGGATGTGGAAAAATGGGTGCCTTGAATCCAAAGACAACTGGGAGTCTGGACTGGTTTGTCTAGAAAAACAAGTAGAACATATGCACAAAATAATTTAAGATTTAAACTGGAAGTAAGAGCGGATATTATCCTTAAATGTTACAGTTTTTGTCAGTGGCCAGGCCCTTTCCAGGTTTTCAAAACTATTAGAAAAATCACTACTCCATACCCACAAGTGATGGAAACTACACCAGAGCCTAAATGTAGTGAGACCCAGCGTAACACAAATGGGACAGGCTTAGTGTTAGGAGATACAGGGGAATTTGAGACTTTGGTACCAGGGTACGAGCACTCGTAGATAATTTTTAATCTAACTGAAATAATGGTGCCTGAATAGTGCTCACCTACAACAAAACAATTATTTACTCACCCTTATGAGAGACAACTAAGCAGAACGAGGTTAGGTCAGTCAAAAACAGTAGGAAAAGAGGACTACTGGAATTAGTGGGAGTAGGTTATGCATCAGGGGCAGCAACAGTCAACAGCCTCGATATAGCAGAATTAGAAACCCAGACACGGTCCCTCCAGCAGAAAATAAGGGATATTACTGGAGAGAATTACAGAGATCGGGTACAAACTAATCAGATTGGTTGAGATGCATCCAGGTAACCCTGATACTGGTAAATTTCTGTAGCCCCTTCATGATACAACAAATCCGATTACTGACCACATAGACCTCACGTCTAAGAAAATGCAGAAAACTGAGATCCGTGCTACGTATGCTAGTTGGTTGCTCACCATGACTGGCACTAATTTGTTGCAACTTGATTCACATCAAGGAGCAAACTGGGTCTCAGATGAGCATCTAAAAGAATGGGTTGGAGAAAGGGTGCCATTGTATCATATCAGAAGCCTTACGATAACCAACAGAGAACTCGATACCCGTGATGATGGTAAAGGAAGGTTTGCTTATGTCAGAGCGGTTTTCCATATTTTCCCCATATGGAAATAATTCAACCTACTCTTTGAAAAATGTTCACAATTTTGGAAATTATCATCAGAATACATAGATATCCTTAAGTAACCCACTGATATATGCTACTGTTATGAATGGTACTGGGAAAGGGGCGATTTATCAAGATGCCATCAAGGGGGAGACAACTGGTCTTGTCCAGAAGAAATGACAAAGCAGAAGCTTAAAAACTGTACTTATCAAAATTATTCATTGTCTATTTTGCCTGTGAATAACTAGGCTTTCTTATAATATACATTGGTGGGACAGACATATTACATAGCAACAGGGGCCACAAGTTATACCAAGGGATGGAAACAATGCCCTTTGGAAAGTCACAATATCACGAGAGGGAATGTGACTTTAGACCTGGCCATTGGTGGATGAACTTTGCCTCAGCCAGGGGGAGAACTTCAAGACTTGATGCACAGATACAGATCAATATCTGTGAGACTGTGTTGTTACTGAGTTGCCACCAATTCCTCACTTGACTGCAGACTGGACACGTGTTGTGGCAGAGGAAACGGAGATAATCCATCGATGGACAAAACACACTAAAGTAATTAAAACACACGCTGGAGAAGCAAATGAAATATTGAGTCACCAGGCTTTTGGAGTAAGTTTTGGAATTGGAGGACAAATGTTCAAATACATCCATGGGTAAGAATAGTATCACATACCGCTGCAATACTAACTTTATGTCCCCTGATAATTGTATTGCTCAATGTATATCAACTGAGAAGATGCAATAATGGAAAAAAAATTCGAGGATAAGGTTTTCATGAAAAAGCAGAGATGATTGTCAGTATAAAGTGGGTGAAGTTAGTAAATGTTAATATTATTTATAGAATGTAAGTGTTACACACCTACAAGGCAGTCCTATGGGCAGTCATCTGAATGAGAGGAGGATAATGATCTCAAGATAAATATCTTTGGATGAAGAGGAGGGAGATGTTGGCCAGAAGAAACGACAGTCTACAATTAGTGGATTTGATGAATCAAGGTCAGGGGAAGGAGACAGACCAGTTGTCTTTGTTCCCTCAGCCCCCATTTTGTGGATTCTGAACTATATTCTTGCTCTTGGATAATCTAATCAGAGCAACTGAAAGTGGACATGAGAAACTTCAGGACCCGAAGGACCTGCTGAACCTGAGCCCATTCTCGGAGGAGTAGCTACTTATTATGTAAAATGCCGGACCTACCAAAGAATCAATCTGTAATCTCGTTAGACTCTGTCTGGGTCGCCTAGTTTAATGGGTTTGGACCAGACAGAGTTGAAAGACTCAAATACACAAGTCTGGGGTGGGCAGGACCAGGAAACAATGTTGGTTGTAGCCCTGTACAAAGACCAGTAAGAAGGTGACCCACCTAGGTCAGGTGACCTTGAGCCAAAGAGATGGAGATCCACCAGTTCAATTGATGAGGAACAGTATAAGATTCAAGAGCTCCAAATACATAGGAGCCATAACTCTCCTGCAGTCAGAGAACAACCATCACGGATAAGGAGGACATGTGGAGATCGAGACCATGAGGAACACCTAGCCAGCGTGGACTCATTTCCCAGATAATCGCTTTCCTCTTCATTCACTATTCATGGAGGGTCAGGGATTCCAGTAGGCTGCACACAGGTAGTTCGTTGGAGAACCCACATTCTTTTCAGTTGTGAAGTTGCTCATCAGTAAATGCAGATTCTCTGTACAACCCTGATCATTGTTACAAGTGGTGCTTCGTTTAATAGTCCACAGAGTAGACTCGGATTCTCCAATCTCACTTCACTTCTTCCTCAGAAAAAGAGACCGCTATGTGGAAGGGAAATTCTAGGCAGTGCCTAAAGTAGTTTACATGGTCAGCACAACATTGTGGGCCAAATGGCCTATAATGCACTGTAGATTTTCTATCTTCCTATGTTTCCAACACACTTTCCTCAGGACAAGCCCAGTCTGTCCAACCACTCAACAGAACAAAGCCAGTCACTCTAATCTCCCATAAGAAAAAAGAAATTGTCTCTGATCTCACCTCAGAGTAAACCCAGACTCTCTAATCTCCCATCAGAACAGACCCAGTCCGACCAATCTTTCCTCAGAAAAAATAGTGTCTGCGATCTACACTCAGAACACACCCAGTCCCTCCAATCTCCCATCAGAACAAATCCAGTATTAAATCAATTCCTTCAGCGGTTTGATCGGGGCACGACTGCGCAAGCGTGTGGACGTCAGCCAGTGAGAACAGCGGGAAGAGTTTAAAAGGAGACAGCTTTACAGAGCAGGCACAATAGTAGAGGGAAACAGACGAGGAAGGCTTTGGCTCAACAGGGCTTCGGCAGTAATGGGTCGAGGCCAGGTAGGTTATCTGTGTAGAATACAGACAGGAAGAATGTGTGTGAAGCCGGTGTTCTGTTCTCGGTGTCAGATGTGGGAGGTCCTGGAGACTCCCAGCCTCTTGGACGGTCACATCTGCACCAGGTGTGTCGAGCTGCACCTTCTTAGGGACCGTGTTAGGGAACTGGAGCTGCAGCTCGATGACCTTCGTGTGGTCAGGGAGAGCAAGGAGGTGATAGAGAGGAGCTGTAGGCAGGTAGTTACACCGGGGCCTCGGGAGTTAGGTAAATGGGTAACAGTCAGGAGAGGGAAGGGCAAGAGTCAGATGCTGGACAATACCCCTGTGGCTGTTCCCCTTAACAGTAAGTACTCCTGTTTGAGTACTGTTGGGAGGAACAGCCTAGCAGGGGGAAACAACAGTGGTCACGTCTCTGGCACAGAGTCTGGCCCTGTGTCTCAGAAGGGTAGGGAAAGGAAGAGGATGGCAGCAGTGATTGGGGACGCCATAGTTAGGGGGTCAGATAGGCGATTCTGTGGACGCAGGAAAGAAACGCGGATGGTAGTTTGCCTCGATGGTGCCAGGGTCCAGGATGTTTCTGATCGTGTCCACGTTATCCTGAAGTGGGAAGGAGAACAGCCAGAGGTCGTGGTACATATTGATACCAATGACACTGGTAGGAAAAGGGAGGAGGTCCTGAAAGCGGACTACAGAGAGTTAGGAAGGAAGTTGAGAAGCAGGACCACATCTCGGGATTACTGCCTGTGCCATGTGACAGTGAATGAGGTGGAGGATAAATGTGTGGCTGAGGGATTGGAGCAGGGGGCAGGGATTCAGATTTCTGGATCATTGGGACCTCTTTTGGGGCAGGTGTGACCTGTACAAAAAGGTTGTGTTGCGTTAAATCTGTGTGGCGAGAGGGTGTTGGGTTTGGTGCTGTCAGCACTGTATTTTTTTGTGAGGGAGGGGGTTGGGGTCTTGGGGCTTTTGATCTTCTGACGATCATCTTCCAGGTGGGCGATCTGTTGGCTGTTGTGCGAGGGAGGGAGGTGGGGGGGTTGAGGTTGCGAGATTTTTCTATTTCCGTTTGGTGTGGGGGTATTGAATCCCATGATTTTTCTGGATACCATGGTTATCTGGAGAAGATGAATATCAGAGTTGTATTCTACATGCAAACTTGGACAATAAAATGAACTTTTAATCCTTTCCCCATAGACGCTGCCCGACATGCTGAGTTCCTCAAGTATTTTGTGTGTGTTGCTCTGGATTTCCAGCAACGGCAGATTTTCTCCTGTTTATGACCATGATTGTTCTTGGCAATTTTTCTACAAAAGTCGTTTCCATCGCCTTCTTCTGAGCAGTGTCTGTACAGGACGGGTGAGCCCAGCCATTATCAATACTCTTCAGAGATTCTCTGCCTGGTGTCAGTGGTCGCGTAACCAGAATTTGTGATCTGCACCAGCTGCTCATATGACCATCCACCACCTGATCCCATGGATTGACGTGACCCCGATCGGGGGCGAAGCAGGGGCTACACCTCACCCAAGGGTAAAGTGAAGGCTAGTGGAGGGAAGGAGTGTCTTACACCTCCTTTGGTAAAGACGTATCTTCACCCTGACACCCTGTTATACATTGCAATACATATTAATTAAAAACTGTAAATTTCAATAAGAAATATATACCTCCATGTATAATTTTAAATTAAATAAATATCACAAAAAGAGGGAAAAAAGGAAACAAAGTGAGCTGGTCCTCACTTTTCTGATTGTCCACTCTGAAATCCGACAGCAGAAAGGAAGAAGCTCTTCCTGAAATGTTGAGTGTTCATCTTCTCTGGGAAGCTTCCTGATCCTCCGTTAGAACTCCACTCATTCCTCCCAGGCTCAGGCAAGGCCCTGGAGGAACGCTGTTTTGTTTCGCTGTATGCACGTGTGGCTGATTGACAATTAAACTTGAGCTTGAATGTGGCGACGGGTTCTTTTCCGGGTCTGATCTACAGTCAGATCTCACTCGGGGTCAGGCAGATAAACACGGGGGTGGGGTTGATTAGAGAAAGGATAATGATAGCAGGCTTCACTTGCTGCCCCCAAAACCCACCCCGTCCCCTCCAGAAGGTGTCAATGGTCTCTTACCTGCAGCCGGATCTCACTCTGGATCACATGGTTAAATGGGGGTTTGACGTAGGATGAGTAATCATGCTTCCCTTTCCCAAACTCAGCCAGACGTAGGTGGCTGTGACTGTCTCCCTCACTCAGCTGCTTTATCCTGATCAAGATGTTTCCCCCCTCTGGGTACCTGACAAGCTCGTACCGAGTCACTCCGTTTTCCGCTGCCCACGATCCATTTCCTCAGTGCCTGAATGTGACGATGTGTCGGTAGGGATTCTTCCTCATCCACGTCACCGTGTGTGCGGTGAGGCTCTGCGGAGGCCGTGTGAACACACAGGGTAACGTGGCCGAAGCTCCCTCGGTTCCAGTCATCACTGAGACACTCTCACTGGGAGCTGAGGGAAGGACAGGCGATCTTCCGTGAGTTATAAATACACATTCCTTATGGACTGTTTGTCCCACTCCCGTGTTATTTTTTACCATCCATCCTTTCCTGGGTCCCTTTAATCCGGTTCCCACTCCCCTACCAAGTTAGTTTAAACCCTCCCCAACAGCTCTAACAAACCTGCCCATGAGAATATTGGTCCCGTTCGGGTTCAGGTGAACTCATCAATTTTATGGAGGTCCTGCCTCCCCCAGAGGAGATCCCAATGACCCCAGAACCTCACGTCCTGCCCCCTGCGCCAGCTTCTCAGCCACACATTAATTTGCCAGAACATCTTTTTTCTACCCTCACTGGCGCATGGCACAGGAAGCAATCCTGAAATTATTACCCTGGATGTCCTGCTTCTCAGCTTCTACCGAGGTCTCTAAATTCCCTTTTCAGGACAACTTTGCATTTTGTTCCTATGCCATTGGTACCAATATGTACCAAGACATCTGGCTGCTGTCCCTCCCCCCTCCAAAATGTTGCGGACACAATCCGAGACGTCTCTGACCCTGGCACCTGGGAGACAACGTACCATTGGATCCCACAACCAAAATATACCTTTCCCTCTCCCCACCCCCCCACTATCCAAAGGGATCAATCCCTACATGACTCCATTGTCCATTCATCCATCCCCACGATCTCCCTCCTGACACTTATCCTTACAAGCAGAAGCAGTGTTACACCTGTCCCTACACTTCCTCCCTCACTACCATTCAGGGCCCTAAACAGCCCCTCCAGATGAGGCAACACTTACCTGTGAGTCTGTTGGGGTGATATACTGTGTTTGCTGCTCCTGATGTGGCCCCCTACATAACC